>NC_056728.1:351505167-351675167 GCF_019279795.1 Protopterus annectens | reverse complement strand
GAAAAAAATGCATTCCTTTCTTAAATAATGTATTTGTATAAGGATAGTTATGTTTTTTTCTGTGTTGTCTTCCCTATACTGATTTACTGCTCATGCATAATGGACTTACATTTCCACGTCTGCACAGGACATCAGTGCAGGAGTAGCAATGAAGACAACAAAATCTATCACTGTTTTTTTTTCACTATTAAAAAAATAAAGATTTGTGAAGGACAGCATGGATCTATAAGGAAAACCAGGTAAGTATCTGTTTGTTACTTTTACGGGGTGTACCCAATTTTTTTTATATTTTGCTGTGTCCCTCAGCATATGCCAATAGAATGACTTGGCCGTTCAGTGCAAGCAGCTGAACTTTTTTGTATTGCTAAATGCTCAATTTAACAATGGGCATGTCTGTTGGGATGTCCTATCAGCATTCTCATTTTTAAATAGTAATGAGCATTTATTGTATAATTACTTATATGTCATGGCTCTCAACTCACTGCAGAATCACATGGGTGAATTGTATGTTTTGTGAATGGTAGAAACTATATGGGTATTAAATGAAAGGTGATCATCTTCAGAGGCACCAAGGTTTTTTACTACTTTGTCAACATTTTGTGTTGGCTATCAATAATGTGTAAAGCTGCTGGGGAAGGTTTACCAAAATGTCGGGCTACTTCAAGTATGACATTTGAAGACAAGGCTATTTTTTTTTTCAATATTCATGTATGATATTTAGAGCTGTTGGAAGGGGGCTCATACCAGAGGGGTTAAAGACAATGCTCTCATGTTTGCTGACATCTTTACTTTTGGTGGGCTGACACTGGGATATGAATAGAAATGTGACAAAATGATGACAAAAAGGGACTGGGAGTAATCCAAGGGCAGTGTCTGGAAGCACACCACTAGTGACTGGGGGTACAGTGGACGAGAGTTCCCCTATTCTTCTGCTGTCAATCATCAGATTCACTATGAAACTATGCATTCTGCAAAACTAAAGATATAAACGTGTTCAACAGTGTAATGTATGTATTTAAATCACTACAAATGTGTTATGTTTATTTTGTTATTTATTCATTCAGTTTGGTAACCACAGTAGAGCACTGTTCCAAATAGTTCTATTTCAGTCTCAGGCCAGACAAATGTAAATGACAGCAGACAAGCAAGTTAACAAGAAGCATTATGAATAGAAAACAAAATGTTGTGTGACAAGATCAATATATTAATAACAAAAATAATAATAAAGTACACAGTACAGAGAACAATAGGAACAGATGGTTATACTAAGAAGGGAGGAGGAAGAAGAGAAGCGTTAGACCCCAAAGTGTAAAAGACAGCAAAAGTATGTTAAGGGAACATAGAATTTAACTATGTAGACTATATGCAATGTGGAAAAGATGTCAAGTATTAGTGCAGGGAAATAATACGAGGAAGGCGAAGGAACCTTCCTGGTAAAGGGGTGAGAAGGGGGTTAGCTAATGTGTCCGGTGTGAAAGCAGTTGTAAACTGATTCAGACTTGAGATGATCTTTAAACTATGCATGGAATGATAGGACTGAGGTAAGGTCTTTAAGATTAATAGGGAGGGATTCCCAGAGTTTGGGGCCTAGGATGGAGAAGACATGGTTAGTGCAATGAAGTCTGGTTCTGAGACATTAAAGAAGTAGACTGGAGCGGTTAAGTCTTGGACAATAACTGCCGGTCATCTGAAGATGTTGGAGGCAAGGTAAGGGTAGAAATATAGAATATAAGAGGTGAAACTGTATGTTGTAAAGTACAGAAGGTAAAGTATGAATGCATGTTATATTTCAGGTAACTACAGTTTGGTGTTCTTAACAGGCACTACCCATTAGTTATTTCTTAATTAAACAGAGATACATTTAGCTCCCTGAGAAAGTTGCTGTCCCTTATTTAGACATTGCACCTGGGATAGTTAAAGTAGTTCAGACATCCGGAAATCTCTTTCATGTCATCCATTAAAGTGCATACATAATGAAAACATTAAAACAAATGATGTCAAATACATGAAGAATCAAGCTCTACATTATAAGAAATGTAACATTTTGTGGTCAAGATGCTTCATTTCCCTACAGATCCTTATAAATCACACATTCGTACAAATACTTTGGCAGCAGAGTAATACAGTGGTTGGTGTTACTGCCTCATGGAGTTTGTTCTTGTTTTGGCTTCCACTTAGGTTTATTCTGTCTGGACTGCTATTCAATTGTCTTTTTTATCATCTGATCTAATACCCTCACATAATCCAAAGATATGATGTAGCTACACTGGTATATTTCCAAATTGCCATTTGGCATGTGCACAGTACACGAATATGTGTGTGTGTGTGTGTGTGTGTGTGTGTGTGTGTGTGTGTGTGTGTGTGTGTGTGTGTGTGTGTGTGTGTGTATGCGTGCATGAGTATGTGTGTGTGCGTGTCTTTGTGTAAATTTGTGTGTCTGTGTCCTTGCGTGTCTATGTGTACGTGTGTGTGTGCATGTGTGTGTCCAATGGTGAACTCATGTCCGGTTTTGATACATTCTCGGTACAAGTGCAAGGATAGACTCTAGTTCCCTGTGTCTTGTTAGATGCTAAGATGTTTATTAAATAATGAATGAAAGAATGGCCAGATATCACTTCCAATGGGCTACCCAGTTCCTAAACTTACACCACATTTATCCATAATACACTAGAACTGCTGAATGTTTCTTCACTGGAACAGACAATTCCTCATCTTCTAGCACTGAATTACATTTATATTTACTACAACAAGCTTAGGTCATCTTGAGATACCCAAAAGCATATACATTGCATGTTACAAAGCCAATAGAAGTTTAAAATTATGCACATTATATTTAATCGCAAACCGAATACTGATTAAGGCATTTTACTCAGTCACAAAAGATTTATGTTTATGAATGATTTGCTGCCCTGCATACTTATTTTAAACAAATGCAAACAGAAGTAGGTAGTGGGAAGGGAATTAGTAGACAGTGGTCAGAATTCACTTGAAGACACAGCAGTAATACCAAAAGCAGATTGTCCCAACCAATCTGCCTGGTTTCCATCTTATAGATTCAGGTGTTGATCATAGGCTGCCAGCAGTCTAACACCTTCTTCTCATCCAACAATGAGGTTATTTCACTCCCACAAATTTTCAAATTGATTTAGTTTCCGAACCTACTGACAAGGCTCATAAGTTCATGGGTGTTTACTAGACTAACAACCACAAGGGCCTTTTTAAGCCTAACCATGCATCCCAAACCTCTGACAAGTTCTCATACCCTTGATAAGTAAAAGCAGGGGCTTGGGAGGTGAAAAACATTTAAAAGGAAGGGCCAGAAAAATAAACCATTTAAAGGCTGTCTGTATCCATTAGGAATATGTGGCAAACCAGGGATACATTTCCTGTTACCATGCAATTGTCCAAGTTACACTTGAATTGGGTTTGGGAGGAACTCTGCTTCACATGAATGGGGAGCCTGTTCCAGAGAATGTGTAGTCTCTGGGATACATACCTGTCTTGCCAGCAGGTCCTATTTGTATCACAGGCAAGGTTTAAGTATTTAGAATGGGCAATTATAGTATTGTTTGTTTTGTGGATATGCAGGAGGTCCATCAAAGTGGATCTCCACTCAACAGCTTGTTGGAGACAGAACACAGGCATAGGGTCTTGAGGTGGTCTGCATAGAACATGTTACTTACACCCTGCATTGTTTTAGTGAGGAACCACTGTGGACATTCCAGTTATTGGAATTGCCTGGTTAGGTACACACCAAAAGGGACATTGTTCTCAATGATAGGTCTAATGAATGCCGAATGGAATGAAACAATGACTTCCTTGGACTTAGATGCCATACGTTTGTTTATAAGTTTCACAACATTGAATGATTTCTTCACTACTGTAGACATGTAATGGTCAAAGTCTAGATTACTGTCTATGTATGTCCCCAAGTTTCTGACTACTTGGTGAGCTCTTAAGGGGAAGTTGTCAATATGATAGTTATCAGGGTGGTGGATGGTTTCCCAGCAGAAACTGTTATGATTTCTTGGCATTTAATTTTAGTTTTAGTCCATGGTTCTGACCCCAGTTATTTGTCTGTGTCAAGCCTTCATAGAGAACATTTGTGTCAGTGGATGATACAATGACCATTCCTAATTTGCAATCATCTGCAAAGTTAGTCAGCCAGATACCATTGACATTAGCCTTGACTTCAGAGAAGTAAATGCCAAAAAGGAGCAGTCACAGGACCAATCCCTGAGGGACTCCACTTGTGACTGGCCTCTTTGTAGTGGTAGACTCCCCAATTCTAACTTCCTAGGTTCTGTCTGTGAGACAACTAGCTATCCACTGGGTGACATAAGGGTTTGTGCCTAACCTCTTGAGTTTATCAACAATGCCTGAGTGACGTATTGTGTCAAATGCCTTGGCCAAGTCAAGGTAGGTAGTGTGTACCATTTTGGCCTCATTCATTGCCTTGGTGACCTTCTCAAAGAAGTCCACCAGGGTGAGTAGGCATGACCTGACATCATGCTCCATCATTTCAGTATTCTAGATGCAAAGAATACATACTTGTTCATGCACCAATGATGTCATCCAACATGTAACTTCAAACTGCATCCACACTACACCTTCATTATAGTAATATAAACTATGCCTTCTGAGTTAGTGAATCCTGAGATGTGACCATATTTTAGTAATGTGCTCTTTGCCATCACATCCAGGCTACCCATATTATATACCACAATATCTCTACAGGAGTCTTAGAACTTGTACATCACATCATTCAACTGCTTTTTCTGAATTACCACCATCCTGCGCTCCTTCTTGTAGAGGAGAAGTTTCCAGTAGAGTACTAAATCCTAAAAGAGATCCAGAAACATGTGCATATCAAGTATTTATAACTCACTTCAGTTTTTTGAATAAATGAATGTCACAATGGTAGGCAGGATGGAGAAGCTGTTAATTATACAGAGCAGTTTGTATATTTTTTATTTTATTTTATTTATTTATTTTACATTTGTTGACCGGGATGGTCCGACTGGATACATGTCCATTTTCAGCGGAGGCCCAGGGAGAAAAGCTCCACAGAGGAAAAAGGTACACATTCATTTACATATAGATAAATACACTTACTAATGCAAATACACATAATACAGATACACAAAAAATACATCACAATGTTTTAGATACAATTGGCTACAACGTAAATAGATTACAGTTCAAAATACAGTATAGTTTTTGTCTAGGTTACTATTTCCCATCCCTTGTAGAGTCAAGCCAGGCAATGGGGAGCTTGACTTCATTAGTACCAGTGGAGGTGGAATTTAGTGGGTGTGAGTTTACAAATTCTTTAGACTAAGAAAAAAAGAAAAAACACCTAGTAATACAGGTGGAGAATGCTACTAGTTGAGTGTCAGAGAGAACTAGTCTGGGTTATTACATGGGCACAGCCAATGTTTTTTAAAAAATTGTTTAAGATTATTTTTGAATTGACAAAGGGATGTAGTAAGTCTTAAGTTATTGGGGAGGGAATTCCAGACTTTTCCTATAGAGTTGGCAAAAAGGGCTTCGCCACCAGAGTTGTTGGATTTGATGGTTTGGACCAGGAATCTATGTGAGGAGCGAAGACAGCTAAGATTGGAGTATGGAATCAGAAGATTATGCAGGGAGGGTTTTTTTTCCGGTTGCTTAATAGTTTTAAATGCTTCAGTGCTTACATGTATTACATATTTACACATTTCTGCAATCTAGCCTGGTGAAAACAGTTCTTCCAGGAATAAACGTAGAATTCCTTACGTAGGAGAAGTATTTCACAGACAAGTAGAAAGAAAACTAATGAACTCATTCATTCTGGAAGTTCCCAGATTCCAAACATGATGCCATGATTGTAAACAGTGTGGTAAACTATCTTCTTACATAAATGAAAATAAATAGTGCCCTTACTCTAAAGTACACAAGAAATAAAGCACCATGTCAGCATTCACTACCTATCCCCCTGATGCATAAAAATGTTATTTATCTCTCCCCAGATGCATTACCTTCATGGGACAGCTTGGCCTAAGAAGTAACAGCAAGTGGGTTGGGAGGGTGGCCTAATGGTTAAGGTGTTTGCCTTTCAAACACAAGGTGCAGGGTTTGAGTCTCACAAGGAATAATTGGCTAGGTTTACAATGACTCACAAGGGCAGTTAGCCTAGTACTAACCTATGAACCTAAGTCCACCAGAGAAAAGCAAGCAGCATAATATCTGTGGTATGCCCCACAGTCATAATAATTGTAGCATGCCCCATGGTGGTACTTATTCCTCTGTGTGATTAATAATTCTGAACGTCTCTGTCCACATTCAATAGTGAGGAAAATGATGGATTTATTTTTAAAGTAAAAATGTGTTTGATATCAAAAATCCAGTGTGATACATTTATTCAAAGCTGAAAGGCCATGTTGAACAACACTAATACATTTTTTGGGACTGAATGAGCAAGTAGGTAGTCACTGGTAGACAATGGCTGAAAGACAGGGAGTAACAAAGAGCTAAATAAGTCACACTCAAAAAAACAGTGAAACACTCAGCCTAGCAAACTTCCTTAGATATACTTATGTACGACATCTTGACTCATACCTCTCAACCTCTTAACACAAAAAATGTGAACAAAGCCAAAATGGCAGGACAAAAGTAGGGACACATTTTAAATATTGTTCTTATAAACTTAGAAAGTTATCAGGACAAAAGGTTTTGTGTTACCATGCATTTTCTGAAGGATATGAAATCTGAAACTCAAATGCCTGTTATTTAGTGAATTCAGTCATCACTGATTTGCCACAAAAAATTCAGAAAAAACACAAACGTTATAAGGAACAGACTAAAAATATGAGGCATAAATCAGGACAGTCAAGAGGTATGTCTTGACTGCACATTGTTACAAAGGGGATCACAATACACAGAAGATGTGTTGGGGATGAGTGGTCATCACTGGGACACCAGAAGGTCTGGCTACGGGTTCTATGTTCTTTAGTTATATGAAAAGTGGCTTCCTAAAGTAATTGGAAGAAAAATATGCCTCCTGAACTGCAAAGAGACCTGCAATGGTGATGATATATAAGTTATCCACTTGTGTGTATCAACACCAATGACATGCCTGGCATTTGTACATACCACAATGAGGCGAATGACATCTTGTACTATTCCCCTCAACAATATTTTTCAAGTTCAGTCCTTTTCTAAACACTAAACTGGGTGAATGGAGTATATCAGTGTTCAAAAGGCTTCATAAATTATCTATTTATTGAGGGACGCATTGACGTTGATTTATACTATTTTTTATCAATAGAGCACCCCTTGACCCCTATGTTATTTGGATTACCCAAAATACATAAGAATCTTAATAATCCTCCCTTTCGTCCAATTATTGATGGAAGGCAATCTATAACCTATGGGTGTGCAAATTTGTCGATGCAAAGCTTAAATTAGTACTGAAGGATCAGACTCAGATTTGCAGAGACTCGTGGGCCTTTTGAACAGCTATGAATAACTTCCCATTTTCAGAGAATTTGAATTTTCTCACCATTGATATACGGGACTTGTGTACCGTAATTCCCCATAACATCGGGTGTGAATGGGTTAGAGAATTTGTGGTGGGGAAATCGATTGATGGCCCATGTATTGAGTTAGTTATTTATTTGTTAGAACTTGTTTTGAACAACAATTATTTTATTTTCAACAAGGAACTATATTTGCAGAAAACGGGTGTAGCCATGGGCTCTCCTTGTGGAGCTACATTTGCAAACACTGTGTTGGCCTTTTGGGAGACAAAATTCCTTTTTGAGGATACCGTCTTCCAGGAGAGAGCAGTTTGGTACACCCGTTACCTTGACGACATCTTCATTTTATGGCAAGGGGATGTGACGTCAGCTGAATGTTTTGTGAGACACATCACAAAATATACTGATTTTTTGGAATTCACATGGGAATTTAATACTAATAGGATTTCCTTTTTAGATGTGGATGTAATTAAGAACTACAATACCCACAGGTTTATTTTCAAAATATTCAGGAAAACAACATATTCTAATTCTTTTTTACATTTTTCGAGCTGCCATCCCTTCTTTCAGAAGAGAGGTGTCGTCAAGGGTCAACTTGTTCGGGCTGCAAGGATGGTTTCCTTGGAATGTGACTTCAATGATGAATGCATTTTTTTGAAGAATTTGTTCACCAAACAGGGTTACCCTGGCAAATTAATTGATGAATTGATTTGCGAGGTTTCTGTGGAAAGGTCAAATGGTCATTTCACACCTCCTTTGAATTGTGAACATGATAGTTCTAGGTCTCAAACAATAAATAGTTATTCAGCCCTTTGTATTTCTAAAGGGGGAAATGTTATGAATAAGGATATTATTATTGATGAAGTGACTATCTCAGACTTAGCTAGATTTGAAAAACTTTCTGATAAAGACATAGCTAGTCTGAGTTTCATTACCACTTTCTCTATCGATGCCCCCCTTTTAAGATCCATCATGACTAAGAATTGGTGTTTTCTTGTGGATGATGCCAATGTCAGACACCAAGTGGGTGATTCACCCAATTTAGTGTTTAGAAAAGGACTGAACTTGAAAAATATTGTTGAGGGGAATAGTACAAGATGTCATTCTCCTCATTTTGGTATGTACAAATGCTAGGCATGTCGTTGGTGTCGATACATACAAGTGGGTAACAAATTTAGTATTAAAGGAAGGAATTATGATATCAAAGATAAATTCAATTGTAATACTAAAGGATTGGTGTACTTGGCTTTATGTTTGAAATGTCCAGCTTTTTATGTGGGCAAAACTGGGAGACCACTTAAAAGCAGGATTTATGAGCATATTTATGCCATCAATAAATTGAATTTGAACAATGCGTTAGCCAGGCATATTAACATCTTCCCTGAACATGAATTTAGATTTTTGGTTATTGAAAAAAATCTATGAAAATGTGAGAGGGGGTCCTACAGATTTGAAAATAGAAGACAGGGAATTAATTTGGCAGCTGAGGCTTAATGCCTTATCTGCCCCAGGGTTGAATGATTCAGTTTCCATTAAACGTATGCTGAAACTTAGGGCATTAATGAGATGACAAAGACATATACAATATGTATATGCTTTATATGGTTATTCATTTGTTTTATGTTCTATGTATTGGATGTTTTTTACACATTTTATTTATTATTTGAACATTCTATGGGTGCATTTTTTTTGTGGTTTGGTACTTTAATTAGAGGCTTGGTCTTGTTTTGAAGGAAATGATGTCATACTAATTATTAGTTTTTATATATAAATATGGTCGTACTTTTATTCTATTTTGTCTGATGAAGTTTGCTTAATATAGTAAATGAAATCGCTAACCTTTATCTTGGATTCCAGTGTGGTTTATTCTACATTTGGTGTTTATTTTCAAGTGTTGTTTTTTTACCAGTTTTTTAAGTGATGATATATAAGAAGGAGAAGAAATGCTGAACTGGGATTTTCCAAGGTTATGTAAATTTTAAATAGTATTAGTTAATCACTTCCTTACAGATTAACACAATGTAATGATCTTTGCAGTAAAAACACAATGAAATGACTAGCAGTGGCTAGGAGTCAGGGTACTAGTAAGAATATGGAGAGACAGGTATCTCAACAGATGATTCTAAATGTATGAAAAAATTAACACTGTTTACAGTCTCCATCAGCAACATGTCAAGGATAACCATCAATAATAAAAATATGCATGTTAAATGCAGACATCTGTCAGGTTCCAGATAGGTCAGCAAAGCGATAAGTCAGTACAGAGGACTATAAAGACCCTGAAATGCAGAACAGCTCAGTGTTGCAGTGGGTAGCACTGGCACTTCAGTTCTTCTGATCAATTCTGAGTGGTTACCCTTTGTCTGGAGTCTGCATTTCCTCCCTGTGTTTGAGTGGGTTTTTTCCTGGTGCTTGGTTTCCTCCACCATTCCAATGACATGAAGTAAGTGGGTTGGACACCTTAACTCGACCAAAGTGAAAGTGCACATGCATGCATATGTGGTGCAGAAGAACTATTGTGTTACGACTAACCACCTGGCCATGAACATTGCCACAAATTGATAGTCACTGTTGATGTGACCCTACAAACACATGTGCAAAAAATGAAAAAGGGGGTTATGAATGGATGGATGACCTGATCATTAGATACCTTTAAGTTGCTATCCCACTGTGCAGACAGGTAGATTCATTCTATTATACTTTTTCCAATACTATAGCTGTGCTCTAGCAGCAATAGTACCAGGAAAGGGGCATTACAATGATGCAAATGTACTCAATGAACAATGGGATGATAAATCAGTGGGTCGTATTATGCCTACCCTGGAAAACGCAGAAGAAGTGTAATAAAATGAGGTCACAGGGTGGTATCAGAGTTAAACTGGAAAATGTGTATAGTTTTTAGAAACATGAGTTTTCCAAAGAAAGAGATCAAACTTTTGAAAAGGTTAACATCATATGATCATAGGATCATAGGAAGTTACTAGGCTCTTGACCCTGAGGTCCTTACAAGCCTAGCAAAGAATTTAGCCCATGTTCCAACAAGTCAGCACCCTATGCCACTGTCCAGCTGGGGTATAAGTGGAATACCAGGGGTGTATTTTCTTTTCCCCATCCAGTTATCCAGGTTGCACTTAAAAAGGTTTAATGAGGTACTTTGCTTTACGTGGAAGGGGAGTCTATTCCAAAAAAGGGGAGTGTTTGGGACAGAAATCTGTCCCACCAGCAAGTCCTATTGATGTCACAGACCAGGGTGAAGTCTTTCATGCGGGTTACTCGAGTGGAACTTGACTTGCGGATATGCAGCAATCCCATCAGGGTGGGGTCTGAGATTGCTTTGTATGCCAGACAGAGTTTACCTCTGAGGAGTCTGTAGGAGACTGAGTTGAGGGACAGTGCTTTTAGCCTATCTGTGTTGGGTAGATGTTTGAGGCCCTGGATTCTCTGGGTGAGGAATCTCTATGGTCTCTCCAGCTGCATCATGTGCTTTGTGAGGTATATGCCGAAAGGGGCATTGTATTCAATAATCAGTCTTATAAGGGAAGAATACAGGGATGTTATGACCACCTTGTCACTGGATGAGATACCCTTACTAATGAGGTGGGCCATGTAGAAAGCTTTCCATACAACAGAGGTAATATGGTGGTCAAAAGTCAGTTTGCTATCAACCTGGGTGACCAAGTCCCCCATGACTGATTGCGTGCTTAGTGCCTTATTATCAATGCGATAATTTGTGGGGGACATAATTCTCCCCAAAAGGGATGGTGATGCTTTTTTGGCATTCAGTTTGGGGCCATGTTTCTGGCACCAGTCATTTGTTTGGGTGAGACCCTCTTGGAGGATGTCCACATCACTAGGGGAATTGATGACAGCACCCAGCTTGCAGTCATCTGCAAACTTGGTCAGCTATAGCCCACTAGATTTGGCCTGCACCTCTGAGAAATATATCCCAAATAGCAGAGGTCCCAAGACTGATCCCTGGGGTACACAGCTTGTTATGGGTCTACTACTTGAGGTGGCTTCCCCTATTTTGACTAGGTGGGTTCTATCAGTGAGCCAGTTTTCTACCCATCTGGTTACATATGGATTGGTGCCTAGTTGAGAGAGTTTATCTATTATACCTGAGTGGGGAATAGTTTCGAAGGCCTTGGCCAGGTCAAGGTGTGAGTCACAAGGTCAGAGTGTGCATAGTCTTCCCCTCGTCAATGGCCTTGGTGACTGTCTCAAAGAAGTCAACCAAATTTAACAGGCATGACCTCCCCTTGACAGAACCAAACTGTGTGGGATCAAGTGTCTGGAGGTTGCCAATCAGACCTTTCTAAGGACATGTTGTTTTACACAGGGAATGTAATGACTGTGGCCAGTTCTAGAGGAAATTATAGATTCTTAAACTATTATGGAGCTTAATAGTGCCTACATAATTTTACTAATGGTAGGATAACACTGTCATTTAGCTAAAAGGGATTCACAATTATATCATAGTCACAGAAATGTACAAACTGAGGTGAACATGCAGTCTTTAACTACAATCAAAATCCATACTGGATTCAGGTAGATTGTGTGAATAAAATCATTTTACTGCCTTCCGTTCTAGATAATTGTATTTTAATATGAGTAAAGACTTCAATGCTAACATCTAGATCTGCAAAGTGAAGAGAAAACATACCATTCTCTGAATGTTTGCCATTACATAGTAAAAGTGCATGTCATCCCTGAAACAGCTGAAATGTGGCTTGGATTTGAATGCTACAGCTACAGTTATGGCTGCACATCAAACCCAGAAAGTAATGACTTCTTATCAGTATTTTTACTGCAGAGTCAGCAGTGTGTGCAACTGATCTTGTCTGCAGACATGACAAAATGCTTTGTGAATGTTATATACTGTCAAGCCTTCGTGTTCCTTCGATACTAAACAGTGTAGAAGTACAAAAATCCCACTCGGTATTCCAGTTCTCAGTGCACGTGCATTTAATACTTCTAGTAGAAGAACCACAGAGCAGACATTTTGTCTGCAGAATCACACATTTAATATAAGCTGAAGAGAAACAGTTAAGACTTGCCTTGTTCAGTGGTACACAGATAACGTACTATGTAAACTGGCTTTTAAGCATGATTAGGATGCCCTTTTTAGCTTGTAACCTTTGGATGACATTTTTCATCCTTTTCTTTATTATTGACTGACAAAGGTCAGTGTTGTTAAAATGTGTTAAAATGGTAATTCCTAGAAAATGACTTGCCAGCTTTGAAGACTGCAGGCTAGTCTAGAAAGCAAAAGGTGACTGCAGCTCCTTCCTGAATGGCTTCACATATTCCAGCTCTTTTTGACACACCATGTCATCACAGAATCAGCTAAGCTCAGCCATTTCAGAGACGCACCAAACAGCCAAGGGGACAGCATGTTTACATTTCCTTTATAAATATCGCCTCAACTGTAGCTGCAGCACTTTTTCTCAGTGTGGACTTTGTTCATGTCCACAACATCTAGTTGTCGTGTCAGTGTGCAGTGGGATCCTAAGGTTACATGTACTGTCCCCTTCTGTGCAGACTGTGGTGACATAACCTGTCTTATATTCAAGCTCTTCATCCTTGAGGGTTATGAATGGATGACCTGATCATTCGATACCTTTAAGTTGCTATCCCACTGTGCAGACAGGTATATTCATTCTTTCATACCTTTTCCAATGCTATAGCTGTGCCCTATCAGCAATAGTAACAGGAAAGGGGGATTAAAATGATGCAAATGTACTCAAAGAACAATGAGATGATAAATCAGTGGGTCTTATTATGCCTACCATGGAAAATGCAGAAGGAGTGTCATAAAAAGTAGTCACAGGGAGGTATCAGAACTGGAAAATATGTATGGTTTTTAGAAACATGGGTTTCCAAAGAAACAGGTCACACTTTTGAGAGGGATAATATCATCAGACATTTTTAAGGACATGTTGTTTTACACAGGGAATGTAATGAATTTGGTTATTTTTTTTTTTTTTTTAACATTTATTTAACAGGAAAGTCCATCTTGGAACAAAGCCACTTTTCAGCAAAAGCCCAGGGAGAAACTCTCCAGATGTATGTCTTTGAAATGTGGGAGGAAACCAGAACAAACCCACACAAATGCAGGGAGGACATGCAGACTCTGCACAGAAGGCACTTCAGCCAAGAATCAGACTGGAAAACCTCTTGCTGGGAGGTGACAACACTACCACTGTACCACTGAGCCATCCATTCTTGAGGGAATAACAGATTCATAACCTATCATGGAGCTTAATAGTGTCTACATAATTTTATTAATGGTAGGATAACACTGTCATTTACCTAAAAGGGATTCACAATTATATCATAGTCACAGAAATGGACAAACTGAGGTGAACATGCAGTCTTTAACTACAATCAAAATCCATACTGGATTCAGGTAGATTGTGGGAATAAAATCATTTTACTGCCTTTCTTTCTAGATAATTGTATTTTAATATGAATAAAGACTTCAATACTAACATCTAGATCTGCAAAGTGAAGCGAAAACATACCATTCGCTGAATGTTTGCCATTACATAATAAAACTGCATATCATCCCTGAAACAGCTAAAATGTGGCTTGGATTTGAATGCTACAGCTACAGTTATGGCTGTACATCAAACCCAGGAAGTAATGACTTCTTATCAGTATTTTTACTGCAGAGTCTGCAGTGTGTGCAACTGATCTTGTCTGCAGACATGACAAAATGCTGTGTGAATGTTATGTGCTGTCAAGCCTTCGTGTTCCTTTGATACTAAACAGTGTGGAAGTAAAAAAATCCCACTTCATATTCCAGTTCTCACTGCAAGTGCATTTAATACATTTAGCAGAACTACAGAGCAGACATTTTGCCTGTAGAATCGCACATTTAATGTAAGCTGAAGGGAAAAAGTTTAGACTTGCCTTGTTTAGTGGTACACAGATAACATACTAGGTAAACTGGCTTTTAAGCACGATTAGAATGCCCTTTTTAGCTTGTAATCTTCGGATGACATTTTTTTCCTCTTTTTCTGTATTATTGACTGACAAAGGTCAGTGTTGTTAAAATGTGCTAAAATGGTAATTACTACAAAATGACATGCCAGCTTTGAAGACTGCAGGTAAATCTAGAAAGCAAAAGGTGACTGCAGCTCCTTCCTGAATGGCTTCACGTATTCCACCATCTCTTTTTGACACAGTACGTCATCACAGAATCAGTTAAACTTTTCGTCCTTGAGGTATTTGCTGTAACCTTTTTATGCCCCTGTTATAACACTAATATAATTATAGTGGTCAAGCCTCTAGATCTGTATACCTACAATAGGTGGGGCCTCACCTGCACTATATAGAAGGATAGTCAGGTTGACATCTCTCGGATCCAATGTCTGGCACATAACTTAATCTTCCTGATTGTACAGGCTGCCACAGTGCAGCTCTGAACTGAAAGTTTTATTCTTAGTGTGATTGCAACTTGAAAACTTATTTCATCCTCCATTATAGTTTGCAGTAAGGTAAAGAATAGCGAGAGAGAGGATAAAATCAGCAAGCAAGGGAGAGTAGTTTTGCTGGAACTGAATTCATCTTCAAGTCTTGCTGAGTACATTCATGAGGTGGACTCTGTTTTACAAAATCTCACCAAGATGACACTGGTATATAGACTGTCTTTTATGTAGCATGTATCATGGACAGAAATATGTTAAAAATTAAAAAAGTCAGCTGGGAGCAAACATCTCAGAAAAGAAAAGTGCTCAATCTTGGTAGGCATACTGGTGCCAGGACTGGGAAAAAATGACAGTACAATATTCTCAAGACACTTAAACATTCCTACAATGAGGTTAGGCCAAGTTCAAGAGGAGGATGCTCCCTCCCCCTCACCTTGTAAAAGGAAGTAGTAGTCCACAAAAAACAGAAAAACTGACAAGCCAAAAAAAAAAACAGCCATAAAGATGATAGAGTGAACTATTGAGGATAAGAAAGAAATGATGTATTGTTACAATTATGCAACAAGCCCAAAATTTCCAAATAGAGCATATTCAAAAAGACTGAGAGAGAAATTAGAGGAAAGACAAATACCTGTACAAGAAAAACTGTCAAAAGCTTCAAATGCAAAATTGCATTCATTAATACAACAGAAAAGAAGCAACTAAGGCACTGAAAAATATAAAGAACAAAACCTAGAAATTTTGGAAAGTTTTAAAAAAGAAACATGGTTATAGGAAAGAGATATCTGATATGGTGCAATTTCTATAAGAAGGAGAAAGCCAAACTGATCAATACAAAAAGGCAGCTCCAAAGATATTTGAGTAAAAATACAGGCAAAGGTACCCAGATATGGAAAATTTCTCAATGCAAAAAATAAGATCACAAATGGGGCAAGTTTAACGGGAGATTAGTAAACCAGAAGTTAAACAAATAGAAACCAAAGTTATAGAATATCTACAAAGTGAAGGACTTAGTGTAGAAAGTCTAAGGATGGTTATATCACAGCATGATGGATTAGTGATTTCCCAAAGTAAGGAAAAACAGGTGGAGCGGGATACATCTAAAGAAGAAAGAAGAACATGAGAAAGAAAAAGAGATTTAATATGGTGTGATATATATGGAAAGGAGGGAGCAAAAATAATCAATAAAACAAGAATCACCAAAGACATTTGAGGAGAAATGCGGGCAAAGGCATTCAGACATGGAAAATGTTATAATGCAAAAATTAAGAAAAAGGGGGAAATCAGAAACGAGGATTAGTTACAGAGAAGTTAAAGAAAGAGAAACTGAGGTTATGGATTTTATGTAAATTGAAGGATTTAGCATAGAAAACCCAACTCTGATAAGGTCAAGCATGATTGAAAAATGAGTCCCCAAATTAAGGAGAATCAGGTAGACCTGGAAGCATCTGATCAGCTGCCATATGAAGATACTTTGAAACTTTCAGTAGGAAGCCAACAAAGAAGTTCAGCTGGAGGTGCATAGCAAGGGAAGGAGCAGGAAATGGTGGCAACTCTGATGCAGTCAATGTTGTGGACTGAAAGGTCAGTGAGTTCCCCATATGAAGGAGCAGCAGATGATGCATGATGCAGCTGAAGAGAATATCATACAGGAAGATATTCTGGACCTTTCTGTAGAACACAGGAAACAGAAAACAAAGAATGTGCCCTCAGTTTAGAAGAAAAAGATCTAAGATAAGAGTTGCTTGATTTAATATTGATGAATATATGCATTAAGATTGATGAAAGGAACAGATTAAAGAAAGTCATTAAGACCCAAAATGTTAGAAGTCTGATAAAACAAATGAACACAGTAATCAAGATTGGCAACACAATTTCATGTGATATGACAGTAGAAAATAAGATATATTGCTGTGCAGCCAGGTTAATAGTAGATAAAGCCTTACCAAAATAATACAGGGCAATAAGAGAAAGGAAGGGAAGAAATCAAATGCCATCATGGAAGTATCGAATAGAGAAAACTATAAAGCAATTAAGACAAGAAGTGTCACTGTTAAAAGAGTGTAGAAGCCCGAACAGATCAGCAAAATGACTTAGAAGTTAGATGTGATAAAGGCAATGTGCAGTATTAAAACAGACTAGGATCCGTCGTACACTATTGCAAATAATAAATTAAAGCTATCAGCACAGACAGAAAAACTAAAAAGATATGTAGATGAATGTTAAAAGAAAGTACAAAATAAGCAATTCATTGATGACCCAAAAAAAGTTTTATAGAGAATTGAAAAACAAAGCAAAAGGAATAGAAACGCCATAAAAAAAAGAAGAAATAAACACATTTTTGAGAAATATTTACGAAGATCTTGTGGAACACAAGAAAAATGCTGAATGGTTAGCAGAACTAAAAGAAACAGTAAAAAGTTTACATATACAGGATATAAAATGGGACAAAGTAACAGCCAAAGAAATTGAAACAAAATTAAGAAAAGTTCCTAACTGGAAAACCTAAGCCCAGATGCAGTACCTAACTTGTGGCTAAAAGTATTAATATCTTTACACGAAGATTTAGCCCTGTGTAAGAACTACTTATATGAGCACCGTGAACAGACAACAACCTGGTTAACAACAGGAAAAACAATACTACTCCTTAAGAATGAACCTGCAAGGTATCCTAAAAACTATAGATCAATAACTTGCTTTCTGACAATGTATACACTGTATACTAGAATTGATGGTGAGAGAGTTTATAGTCATTTAGAAGAAAATGCAATCATGCTAATAGAACAAAAGTGTAACAAAAGAAAGCCATATGGAATAAGGGATGATTTTTTTTAAATAAAGTCATAATGAAGAATTTTAGAAAGGGGAATCTAAGTATGGCATGGATAGATTACAAAAAAGTATTTGACAGTATCCCACATTCATGGATAAAGGAGTGCTTACAAATGTATAAGACATACCCTACATTGATCAATTACATTACAGTTACCATGAAACAGTGCAAACAACTTTGCAGCTAAGCCATGATAAAGGACAAATTACAAAATTATAAAAACTCAAAGGGGAATAGTCCAATGTGACTCTTTGTCCACTGCTGCTCTTTCTTCTTGTCCTTAACCCATTAAGCTATCTACTTAACAGATTAGGCCATGGTTACAATTTGGCTCCCAGACAATAACAAAATATAAAGACTTCTCATCTTCGTTTTGTGGATGATTTAAAACTATATAGCTCATCAGATGAGGAGCAGAAAGCACAACAAAAGAAGTGGTCAAAACTTTCACAGATGATATAAGAATGTCACTTGGCCTTGATAAATGTACAAAAGCAATATTTAAAGCAGAAAAGCAGCAGCCCCAAGAATATATAAGACTGGTACAGAAATGTTTAAAGGAACTTGACCAGGAAGGAGTGTATACATATTTGGGAGTTGATGAAGGATCAACAATAAAACATGAACAAACACAAACAAAACTCAGTAAGGAATATTTTAGAAGACTAAAATTAACACTGAAAACAGCCCTGACATCTAGGAACAAAGTACAAGCTATTAACCAATTTACTTTTCCTATTCTAATTTACAGTTTTGGGTTGATTGACTGGTCCCAAAAGATAATGGATCAGTTGGACAGAAAAACAAGAAAAATGTTTCACGCTTATCAGATGATATATAAAAATCAGTGTATACCAAGAGTATATATTTCTCGTTCTGAAGGGGGTATGGGCCTCCTTGGGACTGATTGCATGCATAGATCTGCAATTGTAGGACTGCATACATAACTGCTGACCTCACCATTTCCAAACATAGTGAAAGTTATGAAACATGAAGAGAATGAATGTAAGATGACTTCCCTGTGTAGTTTAGCAGAAGCATATTGGTGTCAACTGGGAATGGAAATCAAATCTGAAATAGACAAACATCAGGCAGCAACTGAATGCGTCAAAAAAAAAAAGAAAGAAAGAAAGAATATAAGCAGAAGGATCAGATCAATGGTATAAATGTAGTTGCAAGTATAAAAAAACTTCTGAAACAGCCTCATGTCAATCGGGATCTGAAGCAGGAATGGTTAATGAGAGGCAAATTTAAACCAAAAGATGAAAAACTAATATTAATGGCCCAGAATATTAGACTACATACAAGCTGGTTTACAAAGTCCATTGAACATGTGGAAGAAACAGGCCAACACAGGTTCTCTAGAAACAAAACTGGAAACAGTTGCTGGGCATGATACACTAATGACAGAGGGCCTGTATTCTGCAAGGCATAATAATGTGGTAAGACTGTTCATTGGGGAATGTGTGAACATTACAATATTGAAGTAGCTGAGAAGCATTAGAAAGATGAACTACAAAGCATCATGGGGAATGATGAAGTTTATATCACATGGGATCATCCTTTACCAACAGTTCAAAAAACAGATGCAACAAAACCAGATATAGTGGTCCATGAAAGGAAACCATGAGCCCCAAAGCATTATAGATAACGACGAAGTTTATATCACATGGGATTACCCATTACCAACAGTTGAAAAAATAGATGCAAGAAAACAAGATATAGTAGTTCATGAAAAGAAGACAAAAGAAGCGTTGATCATTGAAATTGCTATACCCAGTGACAACAGTGTTTTACATACAGGGACACACAAAGTAATAAAATACCAGGATTTGCAGGCAGAAATGAGGGTAATGTGGAAGAAGGATGCCCAAATGGTTCTAACAGTAGTTGGAGCAATCTCAGTCTCATAAAAAAAAAAAAGGAAAAAAAAATTACATTCTTATTTAGATATGCTAGGGATACATATGAATTGCAGGAGTTAAATCTGGGAATATTGCAGGTGCTTCAGAGAGTGCTTAACTAAGATCATGAACAGAAACAATACTAATTTCACACACTTTAATCATAATTTGGCTTAGGAATGGGGTGCATTCCCATGAAGGTATATGAAATGCAAAAGGCCTGTAGAAATCAAAGTAAAATTAAAGACAACTGTTGATATGTGCTTTGACCTCTAAATTTTGGTCAGTCATGTGGCAGTCAAGATATTGTTATAGAGTGAGGTGTCTGTTATACAGTTGTAACCTTTTTTTCTCTGCATGTTGGATAATAGGTTCATAGGTTCATAGAAGGTTACTAGGCTAATGGCCCAGGAGCCCTTACAATCCTAGACAAGTTATACCCTTGTTTCCTTATAGACCAGAGAAAAAGTCTATATTTGTACCATGTGTGAGAAGTGCTGACTGCCCCTGCCAGGGAGGGACACAGGTGAAACCCCCAGGATAAATTTGTAGTTTCCCATCCAATTGTCCAAGTTGCGCTTAAATAGGGTCATAGATAAGCTCTGCCTAATGTGAATTGGTAGTTTGTTCCAGAGGAGTGGCAACCCCTGGAAGTAAATCTGTCTCTCCAGGAAGTCCTGTTTATGTCACAGGTTAGGTTTAGGCCCTTTTATTGGGTGAGCCTTGTCCCATTTGACTTGCAGATGTGCAGCAGTTCTATTAAGGAGGTGTAGAACAAAGCTTGTGTGCTATATCTTTAAGAAGCATTTCAAGGACTGAACATACATATAAATACTGAGCATATGTTGATCTCAGTGCCATTTTGAGAGTGCAGCCAGAGAGTGAGCATGTATGAGTATAATAACTAGTTTATATATAAGTTTACCTAAGTTAAAGTTAATAAGCCTCAATTCTGATGTGTTTGTACATAGTAAAGCTGCTTGAACAGAACCCATAAAGTCTCGTCTATTGTATCCTGACTAGCTGAGCAACTAGAGGGGTCTGAGACAGCTCTGTAGGCCAGGCACAAGTCTCCTCTAAGTAGTCTATATGATACAGAGTACAGTGACAATGATTTCAGTCCATCCATGTAGGACTTGTTCTGAAGACCTTGAATTTTCTTGGTGAGAAACCTCTGAGGTCCACCTCCAGTTGCTACAGGTGTCTGGTGAGGTACATACAAAAGGGAACATTGTACTCTGTCATTGGTCTGATGAGGGATGAGTACAAGGGCATTATAACCTACTTCAATCTGGATGCTATACTTTTACTTATGAGTTAAGCAATGTAGAAGGCCTTCCTCACCACTGTGGATACATGCTGGTCAAAGTTAAGGCCACTGTCAACCTGTGTACCCAAATCTCTCACCACTGAGTTTGAAGTTAAGGTGTTATTATTATTAATATTGTAGTTTGCAGGGATATTTCCTTTACTGAATGGGATGATAATGCATTTTTTGCAGTGAGTTTAAGACCATGGCTTTGGTACCAACCATTTGTCTGTGTAAGCCCATCTTGTAGTATGTTGACATCACGTGGGGATTCAGTGATTGCCCCCAGTTTGCAATCATAGATGAACTTTGTCAGCCACAGACCATCTATTTTTGCCTGAACTTCTGAGAAATAAATCCCAAACAATAGGGGGGTCCAGCACCAATCCCTATGGATCCTCACTGGTGACAGGTCTGCTGGCAGAGGTGGAATCCAATACTTTGACAATGTGCATTCTGTCAGTTGGCTACTCACTGAATGACATATGGGTTGATTCCCAGTTGGGCAAGTTTCTCAATGATGCCTGTGTGTGGAATTGTATCAAAAGACTTGGATAGACAGTATGCACTGATCTGAGTTCATCCAGGGCCTTGGTGACATTCTCAAAGACGTCCACCAGATTCAGCAGGCATGAGCTACCCTTGACAAAACCAAACTGGGTTGGGTCAAGAGTTTGAAGATCCCCTATATCTTTATTAATACAGTCCATGATGATTCTCTACATGGTCTTCCAGATAAGGCTAGTTAAACTTATGGGCCTAAAGGTCCTGGGGTTGATTGATAAACCCCCTTGTGCAAGGGGATAATGGTTGTTGTTTTCCATTCAGCTGGGACAAAGCCAGTGCTTAGGCTCTGGTTGAAGAGAGTATCCAATGGTTATGCTAAATTGTGTTTTAAACCATTGAATGCACAGCCTGGGATATTATCAGGGCCCATAGAGGCTGTGTTTTTGGCCTTGAGGAGTGTAGTTATGACCTACTCTTTGGAGATACTAGGTGGAGGACTGGTAATGAGTAAGCTATGAGGTAAGACTGGTGGGGAAAGGGAGGCGAACTTTTCCCTGAACCTGTCTGCTAGCAGGATGGGCATTACTGCAGGTTCAGTATGGGTGGTACCATCCACTACCAACTCTGGGTATATCTGGACCTTCCCATTTAAATTTCAGATGCAACTTAAAAATGCCTTGTGATTATCCTTATGATGCTAAACTGGTTCTGTAGTTAGCTTTAGAGGATTTTACAAGATGTCTAATTTGCTAGTTCAAGCTGTGGAGGGTGTTCTTCCACTGTTGTGACCAATCTGTCTTGCTTTTGGACAGCATTTTCTTCCTCTTATTGTATAACCTCTTTATACTGGATGTCCACCAGGGTGGCTTGTTTTTTCTTGAGGACCTTGCTTTGATCCTTTTAGGTACAGCTAGTGTTTATACAGGGCCTTTCCATACACCTCAGTATAGGATTCGCTGCTGCCAGTGGAGACGGGGTTTGAAACTAAATATGCCATTACCTAGGAGGCTATAGTTTGCTTTGGTGAAAATTTTCAATATGATTGCTCCTGAAGGGGCATCAGGTATGATTGTTGCTTCAAATGAGACTGATTTATGATCAGACTTTACCAGGGAGGGCCCCACACATGGGCTGGTGCAGCACTCTCTCATGTTGGTGAGGACTATGCCAAGGATCTTTGTGCCCCTAGTGGGGTGTAAACTATCTGTTCCAGGGCATTTGTGTTAAAAAAGTCCTAGATGAGCATTTTTATGATCATATATATTTCCCAGCTGATGGAAGAATAGTTAGAGTCACCCATAACATGAGTGTTTGTCTGCACTGAGAGTGACTCAAGTAGGTCTAGGTAGGAATTGTGATTATCATGGTTGAAGGAAAGGGACCTACAGCTAACAATGACATGGAGGGGGGGATCTTACCTACAGTTAGTTGCACTTGGAGTAACTCTAAGGGGTTGTTCTGTTTAACCAGTCTAGAGGTGCATTTATCTTTGATGAAGAGTGACACTCCTCCTCCTTTATTTCTTTCACATTCATTTTGCAGTCTGAGTGTGTGGAAGGCATTGTAAATTTGTATGGTTGTGGTACTTTCTGCAGCCTTGAACCATGCCTCAGTGATGGCACAAATATCAACATCCTCCAAGGTTAGGAGTGCTTCCAGTGAGCGCAGTTTCTGAATTAGACTCCTAGCATTTAGCAGCACAACCTTGAGGTTGTCTTTAGAGGATATTTTTACAGTGGGAATTTTGTTTTTGTGACATTGCCTAAAAACGGCTCTATGGGGGTAGCAAATACCCTTGCCAGTTAACTATAAGCCAAGAGGTGACAAGTGAAGGCCATCTCTGGCAAAGCAGCATGGTCTGTCTACCATATCATCATAGGCTGACAAGTACCGAATCCCCGTGGATTGACACCAGAAGCTAAGCCAGTTGTTAACGTCAATCATTTGTTGCCTGTACTGTAGCATCATCTTTGGTGAAAGCAGAACGCTGCTTAAGGCTGGGGACATACCTGCCTGGGACACATATTCAGAGAGTTCAGTCATGTCTTTCTTCATATAGTCCAGTGAGATACATCTCAAGTTGTTCACTCCAGCATGGACTATGACAGTCATAACAGTATTTGTTGTTGAGAGTCTTAAGTGAGTGAGTGATTTGGTGGATCCTAGTGCCTGACAGGCAGCTAACTGTGACCTTTTCCTTATCCAGGCTGGCGAGTGGTGCATGGTGCACCTGTGTGTCTCACAATGGAGTCACCTATGACCAAGACATTTTGTTTAGAGGTGCTTTGCCTTAGGGGCTTGTTGAGTGAGACACTGGTGCAAGTGTTCTTATGTGTAGTGGATTCTGCTAGGTAAGTATTATGAGTAGCTGGTTTGCACTTGTTTTGTGTGAGAGATGAAGTGTGTATGCTGACAACATGTTCAGTGTCTGGTTCAATGTGGCATGAATGAGAGAGCATAAATTCTAGATTCAAAGTATGGATACATCTCTTGTATGTTGATTTTTTTTATGTTTTAGGAGTAGCAGGTTGTCAGTGTACATGAGGAAATTGCTACATTGCCTCAAGATGCCCATATCAATCAGTCTAGCTGGAGAAACAGTGGGAAACTGCCTGTCCATTATGTTAGGAGTATTCAGGGATAAGTAGTGGGGAGTGAGATAGTTGGAATTTGTTTATTTGTAGGAGTAATAATAATAAACTATACTATTAGAGACTTAGGGGTGGAGACCTTCAGCAAGGCCACAAAATGTGCAGCTGAGTTGCTCTCCAGGTAGGAGTGCACATCTGAGCTGCATGCAGAGAAGCTGGGAAGCCTCTGGAGGTTCACAAGCAGTTAAGTAGGGGAAATTTTGTGTCTATAACCAATGGTGGTAACCTTTGCTGCACGACGTGCAAACCCACGCAAATGTGGGGCTTAAATAAATGAAGCACTTTTTAAACAAGCTAGCCAATAGAAATGCTCAACAATGACCCTTGCTCCAAAAACTCCACTCAGATAGTTCTTTGGCTACTCTTCTGCCGCAAATGTTATGGGTGGGCCCTCTTTAATGAAGGGTAGCTGGATTCAGTACTAAGATCCTGCCAAACAGACTACATTCAGCAAGTCTGAATCTAGCCTATGCCAAGATAAAAATGCAGGGCTGGCCTTTGGCCAACTTGTGCCCTAGGCAAAAGGTCTCCATACTGCACCCCCAACACCAGTCGGTGCTCCCATCCTTGTTTACCTACACCATCCAGATTAATGGAAAAGTGACCCTGCTACAGCAGCGCCCTAGGTGGCTGCCTAGTTGGCCTGTGCCTAAGGTTGGGTATGAGTGAAGCAAAAACAGTTACAAAATAGTCAGAGACACAGTAAAAAGCAACAGATACCACATTCCAAGTGCAATGCAAGAAAAAATGATACTTATTTATTTGCATATATTACCGAATGATTTGGATTGCATTTGGATACACAGCAGATGTTTTAGTAAAGCTAGTTTAGAATTATTCTTTTTTTTAAGTTTAAAATTATTCTTGTATGTGGCAACAATATCAATTCATTAGTAAAACTTCATTCCTAAAGGATACTCTAAGGTCTTGAATGTCAGCCTTAATAGCATAACATGTGCTTGCTTGCAAAGTACATGACTTTAGCTGATGGTGGCAACAGTATTTAAATGGCGACGGGCAGCCATGAACCAAAAACATATGGCCAGTGATTTCCTATAGCAGCCTTCTGTAGATGGGAAAAACAGAGTATTTCATTAGAATAATGTCACACTGATCTACATGTTGCATACAATAATGTTGGGTTTGAGTCTGCATGACTGAACTTTAATGCAGGGGTGATATCACATGTTCTGAGATAACCGTGTAACATCAGTATTATCCTATGAAGAAACTTCAGCTGTTGCTTTAGAATCATTTTTTTTTTCAGTTTAATAGGAAAGCTCCATGTGTTCTAATTTGGCCATCTGCTTCAGTTTATCAGTGCCTTTACTGCAATATACAATGAATGGAATTTTAAATTGCAGTTAGTTAACAAAGCCACTTTTGGTTATGCCAAGGAACATTTTGGTACCACAAGGGTTATAGTGAGCAGTTCTCAAAAAATTGTAAATTAGTAGCATCTTAACATAGATTTCAGTTGGTGGAAATAGTGTAATAAATGTCTGTTACTCAAATGTTCTATGGAAATATAAGCAGCTTGTTATAATTCCTGACTGAGTTCCAACCACAGCATGGTGACCACATGGCTGCTAAAATGGAACAGACCCCCCCCCCCCATCCCAGTCATGCACCAAATGGCTGAATTGCCATCAACAGAGAAGAAAGAAATTTGTAAGATGTATGTGATTTTGGACAGCATGAATGTATAGGCTGCAACACAAGATGACTTCCAAATCCCCACTTCCTTGTAGTTCTGGTGAATTCCAAAATGAAGGAAAAAATAAAACAATCACACATCTTCAGGTACAGACCTCCTGCTACAAGAACCATGGAAATCAGATGTAAATCTTCTTTATCCATAAAAATTTCATATCCCAAAAATTCCAAAGGAAAACTAATGGTAAAAAAATAAAGAAAGGAGGAACAATGTCAACAGTTTCAGATTAAAAAAATGTAACAAGTGAAGTGCATGGAAGTGTTCCTTTCGGCACTGAGTCTCACATTTCTAAACTTGATCTTTCTCAACTAATGATGATTGAGTGGGTACTACAAACCAAATCTAAATACTAAACCACCTTTCTAAATTATATACTTTCTCCTTTATTCAAAGTACGGAGGGTACCATGCTATCCACCAAGCCTAGAAGCTGGCCTGGTTTGAATGAGTTAAGCTCTATAGGATGTCTCTTGGAATTTAAAGTTCATGCTAGATGAAAACATTTTTCTAATGGCTGTATGATTATTCTAATTAGGTAATTATTTTATTGAGCTTATTAATTAGGTATCATATGACTAGTTTTAATGTACTTATAAATTCTGTTTGAATTGTTTGATTTAGTCTGTGACAAGTCTTAATGTACTTATAAATTCTGTGTGAATTGTTTGGTTTAGTCTGATGGTGGTGCTGCGGTAGCGTTGTTGCCTCACAGTATGACGTTGTCCTGTTCGATTCTCAGTTAGAGCGTCTTCTGTGTGGAGTCATGCGTGAATGGGTGTACCTTTGCTGAAGGTTGTGCATCAGAGCTGGCAACTCGGCATGTAAAAATCTACTGCCAATCATTAGCGGACCGGAGTTCCGCTGTGGCGACCCCTAACCGGGAAAAAGCCGAAAGACACAACAACAACAAAAAGTCTGAAGAAGTCTTACATTTTGGAGATGAAAATGCTTATTTTATTTTAACTTGTTATTAATAAATTGTGGCATTCCTGGTCTTTTCCCTCCATGTTTTTTTTTTTTTTTTTTTTTTTTTTTTTTTTTTTTTTTTTATATCGCTTTGTCTAATTCAGTCTGTTTTTGAATTTGCAATTTCCCATCCATTGTCAAGGTTACTTTTAAATAGGGGTAGGGATGGAATCGGCTTCATGTGGATAGGGAGCCTGAACCAGAACATGGGGACTCTCTGAGACACATATCTGTCTTGCCAACCTCTTATTTATGTCACAGGCAAAATTTAAATTCTTGGATCTAATGGTTCTGATGCTTTTCATTTTATGGCTATGCAAAAGGTCCATCACAGCTGGATCCAAGGATGCCTTGTATGTCAGGCATAGATCACCTCTCAGTAACCTGTAGGAGACTGAGTACAGAGATAGGGCTTTAAGGCAATCCATATAAGACAATCTGTTTATAACACAGACTCTCTTGGTAAGGAACCTTTGTGGGTATTCCAACTGTTACATATGTCTGGTCAGGTACATGCCAAAGGGGACATTAAATGGGTCTAAGTGCCAAATAAAATGACACTATGACTTCCTTGGGCATGGATGTCATGCCCTTACTTATAGGTTGGGTAACATAGAATGATTTATTTATTACCTTGGCCACATGTCAGTCAAAGGCCAAATTACTGTCTACTTATGTTCCTAGATCCCTGATTACTGGGTCAACTCTTAGGGGTGTCTTATCAATTAATTAATTAGTGTAGGTGGCAATTTCCCCAAAAGGCACTATAATGAATTCTTGGCATTGAGATTTAATCTATGATTTACCATCAGCCATGTGTGTGTGTTAGACCCTCTTGTAAGAGTTTGTGTCATGGGGGTATATGATAGCTCCCAGTTTGCAGTCATCTGTAATCTTGGTCAGACAGAGATCCTTGATATTAGCCTTTACCTCTGAGATGTGGATACCAAATAGGAGTGGTTCCAACTTGGAGTCCTGAGATGTCCTGCTGGTGACCAGTCTGTCAGTGGAGGTGATTTCACCAGTCCTGACTTCCTGCGTCTTGCCTGTAAGTCAGCTGCCAATCCAGCATGAATACCACTATTCCTCTCAGCCGTTCACCCTTTATACACACTTTTTTGCACTTGTAACATCAGACTTTATTTACTCAAGAATGTTGATATTATTATTAGTATTATTATTATTATAGGTTCATAGATTCATAGGTAGGTACTAGGCTATCTGCCCAAGGGCATTTATAAGCCTAGCCAGAGTGTGTCAGCTTTCGCCACCCCATTGATTGATTAACTGAGCCTCTGTCAAGAAGAGCCAATGAAGTGATCCCAGGGGTGTATTTTCTGTTACCCATCCACTCGTCAAGGTTTCTCTTGAAGAGTGTTAGTGAGGGGCTCTGTTTAATGTAGTTAGGAATTTTGTTCCGAAGCATGGGGAGTCTCTGTGACAGGAATCTATCCCTCCTGCATGTTCTATTTATTGTTGTGGTGAGGTTTAGCTCACTAGAGCGAGTGGCTTACAGTGGCTTGGATTTCTTTAGGTGGAGCATGTCCATCAATTCTGAGTTGGACATATCTTTGTAAGTCAGGCAGAGATCACCTCTGAGTAAGTGATATGCCACTGAGTACAGCTGGAGTTTTTCCAGTCGGGCTGCATAGGACATATGTTTGAGGGCAGTTATCCTCTTGATGAGGTACTTTTGTGGTCTTTCCAGCTGTTGGAAGTATCTTGTGAGGTACATCCCAAATGGAGCATTGCACTCTATGATGGCTCTGATGAGTGACGAGTAGAGGGGCACTATAACCTCTTTATTTCTAGATGTGAACCCTTTAGTAATTAGATGGGCTACATAGAAGGATTTCCTAATTAATTTGGCAATATGATTGTCAAAGGAGAGATTACTAGGTACTTGGGTCCCCAGATCTCTTATTACCTCTTCTGTATTAAGGGGGCTGCCACCTATGTGGTAATTCATGGATGTTTTGTTTTTCCCAAATGGGATGACTATGCATTTTTTGGCATTTAGCTTGAGACCATGACTTTGACACCAGGTGTCCGTCTCAGTAAGGCCCTTTTGGAGAATGTCCGTGTCAGCCATAGAGTCAATTATGGCTCCCAGTTTGCAGTCATCGGCGAACTTGGTTAGCCATAGTCCTCCTGTGTTTGCCTGTACTTCTGAGAAGTATATGCCGAACAGTAGGGGTCCCAGGACCGAGCCTTGTGGGACACCACTTGTGACTGGTTTAGAGTTGGACCTGGAGCCCACTATTCTTACCGTGTGAGTTCTGTCTGTAAGCCTGTTGGCAACCCATCTCATGTTGTAGGGGTTTATGTTCAGGCTGATGAGTTTTTCTATAATTCCCGAGTGGAGAATGGTGTCAAAAGCTTTGGTGAGGTCAGGGTAGGCTGTGTGAACTACCTTCCTCTCATCTATGGCCTTGGTGACTGTCTCGAAGAAATCAACCAGGTTTAGTAGGCATGATCTTCCCTTAACAAAGCCAAACTGGGTCAGGTCAAGTGTTTGGAGGTTCCCAATGTCTTTGTTAATGAGTTCCATGATGATGTGCTCCATAGCCTTGCAGACCAGGCTAGTCAGGCGTATGGGGTGATAGTTACCAGGGTCAGTTGTGGCCCCCTCCTTTGTGGAGCGGAATAACCATTGCTGTGCACCATTCTATGGGCACATAGCCTGTGGAGAGGCTGAGGTTGAACAGTGTGTTTAGGTGGGGGGTTAGTTCGTTCTGTAGTCCATGCAAGACGCAGCCAGGGACACCATCTGGCCCCATTGATTATGGCTTTTGAAAGGGCTGTTTTCACCTTTGCATCTGTGATTTCTGGAACACTACACTTTTCTAGTATTGTTGTGGGCCCTTTTGGGGGTGAGAAGTGGGTGAAGTTTGCACTGAATCTATCTGCCAGGATGTTGGCAATATCAGTAGGCTCAGTATATTTGTGTTATTTTGCACTAGTTCCGAGCATACCTGTGAGTTGCCACTTAGATTCTTAACATAGCTAAAGAAGGCTTTGTGGTTATCTTTTGAATCCTTGGCTATTTTTCTTTCGAAGTTAGCTTTGGAGGATTTTATGAGGGACCTTAGTTTCTTACTGATACTGATCAGGGATGTCTTTCCTTCTTGGGATTTGCTTTTTTCTGAACTAGTTTCCTCCTTCTATTGTATAGCCTGTTTATGGCAGGGGTCCACCAGACTGGAGTCCTTCTTTTAGGGGAGTGAGTCTTGGTTTTGCTAGGGATTGTACAATCCATGCATCCTTGTAGGTGCTCATAGAGTGCATTCGTAAAGGTTTCTGCATCTTGGACACTGTTATCTTTTAGCGTGGGGGCTGTGAAACTTACCACCTCTGTCTTAAGTAAGGTGAAGTTTGCTAGAGAAAAGTTTTTCACTGTGGTTTACTTGGTTGGAGGTGGTGGTGTGGTGCGGACATCCAGCGTGATTAGTTTATGGTCTGATCTAACCAGTGGCGGGTTGACCTCTGGAGTGAAACACATGTCACCCATGTTGGTGATGACCAGGTCCAGTATGTTTTCACCTCTGGTACAGGAGTTTACCAGCTGATCCAGGGCATTTGAGTTGATAAATTCCAGGAAGCGATGGACCTGGGAGTTTGTACTTGAGTAGTTTTCCCAGTTAATGGTAGGGTAATTGAAATCTCCCAATATCAAGGTGTTTGGCAGGACCTTCATGTTTTCCAGTGTCTCCAGAAAGGTGGAGTGGTGGTCCTGGGTCATGGAGGGTGATCTGTAACAGGCCACAATTTGCATTGAAGATTTGCCTGATGTTAGTTGCACATGGATGATCTTGGAGGTATCATGCTGCGCCACTAACCTGGAGATGTAGGTATCCTTGATGAATATGGATACACCCCCTCCTTTTGTGTTTCGGTACATGTCTGTAGCCGAAATGTGTGGTATGAGTTGTAGCCTGGTAGTGCTGGGGTGCATATTATTATTATCATTGTTATGCTAAAACTTTTCTAGAGCAATATTTTTATTAGCTGTAGCTATAAACATCCAAGTTATGCTACTAACTCATAATTTTTCTCGCAAAAAGTATAACAAGCACAAATTAAATAAGACAGATCTAATATCACATAAATTAACCCCATCAAAATAATGCCAAACTGGGCCTCTGTCTGCAAACTCTGGATTCTCAGTGACATAAAAACCTAGTAGTGAGGCCACTCTGACAGTTTTGTGTTTGTTGAACCTCCTAGTTAATTCCAACATTCTTGGTTGCACTGCTCAGGCCCATCAAATCCTTGTAATTAAGAGTGATCAAATAACCTTCATGCCAGTGAGTTGACAGTGAAGCTATCAAGTCTCTAAATATGATGGATAACAAATACTGCTTAGGTATAAAACCTATACTACTCCCCTCTAATGGATGAGGGGGTCTACCTGAGTAAAAACAAAATCTACAGTTGACCACAATTGGTCCTGATATAGATTAGGAAAGCCTCTCCAAGCTACCCAGGATGAAGGACTGAGCCCAAGGTTGAGATCATTCTGTTGCACCATCACTTTGGTAGCTGCTCAAGAAATGAATGAGTTTTCCAGTTTTAAAACCTGTCTGACACCTGAAGCAGAAGACAAATCTTAGCTGAATGGCTGTTCATCATAAATGATTTAATATAAGATAGAAAAGCTTTGGCTACCACCTGACTACATGCCTTGTAACTTTGACTGACTGATTAACCCTCCCTGGCCAGGTTGGTGACCCTCCCTGTGCAAAACGAATTTGAAGTATATCCTTGACTTGGAAATTCCTGAGCAGCTAATGCTTTACAGAGCAGAGATCATAAGTCCCAAGGAATGATAAGGTGGCCTGAGAAGTAGCACCTTTCACTAATCAATGTGGTGTTAAAGCCCATTGAACAGGACGTATGAGCGGACACTATATCCTGTGCAATATAATCTGTTGGCCTGCCCCATGCTGGTTAGTCTTAGACTGGGAAATCTATATTATCAAAACATCCCAGGTTGCTGACATATCTCCAGCATAATGACTGCAAGAGCTTGCTGGCCCTATACAAAAGCCTGCCACTCATCTCCATCAGGCAACTCAGAACTGCTAATAATTCACTGTTTAACATACTTAACCAAGATGAAGATGGGAAGTAAATACCACATACTGATTCACTGATTCAAGTGTACCACATTATGAGGAACATATCTCATTTTTCCTCATAAAAGTCCATGATTAACCCATTATTCTATATTGAAAAGGTCTGTCAGACATTCCTTGAAGAATTTTTTTAACTCTTTGCTTCCTACAAGTCATCCAGAAAGCTGAGTTCCTGTGTATCCTGTAAGAGTATACTCATCTTTACAGGAGACTTCCCTGTACTGAAATTTGTATACTTAGCACTTTTATCAAAGTCTAGATGATAAAATTCTGGTAAAGGTACATACATAAAACTTAGGCAGCCAAGCTGACATGATTTGCTAAGCAAGCCAGAGAGATGGTCCGCACAGGTTGTGCAGAGCAGGAGTTATTCAGGAGTGTTTGCAAAAAGTTACGAAAAATTTGACATTTCTTTTACATTAATAATGGAAAAATAGTGTATGATAATGTGATTTTGGGTGTGGTGTTTTCAAGCAGTGGATGTTAGTAAAAATATTATGGGTAATGTGTAGACATTCTGAAATCTAAATGCTCTTTTGGTAAAGCAGTTGTGGCGATTCCCTATATTTTCATAACTGCATTGATGTCATAAAAGCTGCGTGACTTACAGGTAAAGAAATGGTGCCATCTTAAACAAAAGATTAAGGCACAGGTAGTTGCCTTTGATACTTACCATCTAACACAAATTGTTTAGTAGATTAATATTGTTTTGAAACATTGTATACTTATATGCATAATTTTCAAAGGTTTGGCAATACCAAAAGCAGCAATATGATGTCCCCCTGCCATACATCACCAATAAGCTCTTGGACAGGTGAACAGTTACATCCCTGATACCTTGGATCCATATTGCACACTTACAGAGACATAACCCTTTGTTTGACCATAACACTAGTATTTTTTGACAAACAAAATGCAGTTTTTCTTTCATAAATCTGCAACATAAGATCAGAATCTACAGACAAACCTTTGATGCTAACACTAGTGTATAGCCTTTGTCTACTAAATAGCTATCATATTTTAATTTTTTGTAACACACCATTTATTAGATGTTGTTGTATCTTTCAGCTTTTCCCGGTTTGGGGTCGCCACAGTGGAACTCCGGCCCGCTAATGATTGGCAGTAGATTTTTACGTACCAAGTTGCCAGCCCTGATGCACAACCTTCAACGAAGGTACGCCCATTCACGCATGTCTCCACACAGAAGACACTTTAGCTGAGAATTGAACAGGACAACGTCATACTGTGAGGTGACAACGCTACCGCAGCACCACCACCGCAGTTAACACACCATTTATCAGATATGATAAATATAATGAGGTGTTCTTTTAGCAGAGGATTTTATAGAATAGCTCTCAGTAGTTTCCTGGTTTAGAAGATCTCAGGAAGCAAAGCTGTTAATTTGCCTCCTGCTGTTCAGGATTGAATCAAAACCACTGTTTAATAATACCGAATCATTAATTCATCAAACTAACATAAGTGTAAAGTAAAACATTTAATCATGCTATGATCTTCCTTGTTGAAGTTATTAGTAAGCTGTTATTACGTTTTTGCTATTACATCCATTTATTCCACATTATGAGAGATAATTGGAGATGGAGGGTTAAACACTCTGGACTAACTAAATTAACTTGATAAACATTTTCCGGTAAAGAACTCACAATATTTCCCCATTCATTAATAATGTCCCTAATCGCACCCCATCCAGCAAACAGATTTGCAGTGTGATCCAATTAACCCCATGCTTATTTAATCATATTTATTTATGTATTTTGATCTGTTCCTTATAACACTCATTGTTACTAACAAATCAATGAGGACTGAAGTCACCAATCTATGACACACAAAATGCATCATGCATTACATCTTCCAAAGTGTCAGAAAATGCAAAACCTATTATTATAGTCACCATGTAAGTCCATAACAACCACATTCAACCTTTAGTCTCTGTACTGGGACTTCATCCCCACCATTTTTACTGTGATCAGATTTCCTGCACTTGAAGAGGTATACCCAGCTAGTCAGCCTGAGTGTCAGTTCTCAAATAAAGGTTAACATAATACGAATAAAGGCATTTACAGACGCCACAGAATAAATATTTTTAAATTCACCAGTTGAGGAAGTATGATGGGCTTACATTTGACATGTCTGTTTACATCCCCTCAGGGCACTCACACTAACACTCTCATGAATGGTACAAGTCATTCTCACTCAGTCTGTCATATTCAAATGCCAGATGATCAAAGTGTGTGTGTGTGTGTGTGTGTGTGTGTGTGTGTGTGTGTGTGTGTGTGTGTGTGTGTGTGTGTGTCGGGTGGAGTCGGGGGCAAGGCTAACAAACAATGACAGCTTCCTCAATATGCCCCAATTGATTTGACATATAATGCCCCAAAGGTGACTTTACAGTGAACTGAACTGCTAACAAACAATCTTAAAAGTTGATTGGGTTAAGTAATACACATATTTATGCACCAAAACTACACTGTGAGAAGCTCAGAATATGGTAGCCATTACTTCACTCATCCGCACTTCAAAACTGATGGTGACAAAGAACATTTTCTAGATTAGGTCCTGCCATTTGGAACTACCACCCCAAATAAATAAATCTTCAGGATACACTTGAGAACTTTAAATGTGCTTTAAAAGGAAATCTTCTTAAGGCAGCCCAGGTAAGAATTCAGCTATCAGTGTTGGACATAATAATTCACAAGTGTGTTTACAGTGTTCAGCCCGAATGGCCAACTAGGAACACTGATTCTTTTACGTGTGGCATATACACTTAATCACCCATCCATTTATCAGGTGATTTCTTAAAAATTACCAGACTACTTGAGAGATTAAAATTTATTAGAATATTGTTCCATAACACAGACATTCTGTTAGTAATAAATACGTATTTGAGCTTAGTTTTATATGTTTTAATACTGACATTCATATTATTATGTCTCAAAACCCTGTTACTCATAAAAATGTACATGTTAAAAGTGGTTTGTAAGACTGGCTGATGAAAAATATTGTGTGTAATTATTAACCTTCCACAAATATACATGTAAAAGCTAGAATATAAGTTTAGGTACCTACATCTTCTATTATAACTTAAATCCTTAACTGAAGCAATTCTTTTAGTGAACTTTCTTTGGACATCTTCAAGTGGATGCAATTGTTCTTGATTGCATATACAAAATACATTATTATATTCTAAGAGTGGTCATAAATAAGATTTATAAACTCGTACAAAGCATGCCTCCTCTTACCGTAAGTGATCCTAAAATGTAGCCTATTTTTCTCGTTCCTTTAAAGCTGACAGACTTTGCATAGTTTCTAAAGAAGGGATTTGAGCTGATTGTTATTCCCAAGTTCTTATAGGATCATGGGATCATAGGAGGTTACGAGACTAATATCTCTGGGGCCCTTACAAGCCTAGCGAAGAGTTTATCCCCAAAAAGAAACCTCAGTCACCATCTGTCACCCCTGTCAGTGAGGGAGACAGGTGGAACCCCCGGGGCAAGTTTGTGGTTTCCCATCCACTCATCAAGGTTGCGCTTGAAGAGGGTCAACAAGGCGCTCTGTTTGACGTGTATGGGAAGTCTATTATACTAATTTACTTCCACTAGTAGAACCGGTGATAAATATATAAATAATTTTTATTTCGTCTATTTTAAAATACGTGATATTGCAGTTTTCAGAACTAAACTGTAGTCCTTGAGATTAAGCCCAGGCATCCAGTGATGATATATATATTTGTATGTGCATTCAGGATCTCATAACCTTTTTCATTTTACAAGATAAAACCAATCTTGCAATCATCAGCATTTTTGTGAATCTGAAAATATTTATTTGTGGGGATTATGGAAAATATAATATTAAAAAGTACAGTACCCAACACAGATCCTTGTGGAACTTTGGAGTGCACCAGTAGCAATTTGATGTGTTTTTAAATTTAACATTGAGTTCTTTTTGTTAGCCATTCCTTAATCCATCTTGCTGTATAACAATTCACATTAGTTCTGTGTTAACAGTTACTTATTACAGGAAAAAGTTAGCTTTTTAAAAGCTTGTGATAAACCTAGAAATATGAAACCTGCAGATAATCGTGACTCTGAGGCTTCAACGATCAAGTCATAAAAACTGACTAGATCACTTACAGTTGATCTCCCCTTAATGAAGCAATGCTGTTCAGTATCATTGATGGAGAGATCTGTACCAGTTTTATTCATTAGTTCAGTTAAACACTTTCCAAACAGTTGCCAGTAACTGATATTAAATGTAGAGGCCTGTAATTTTCCACTGGATCCTTCCTCCCTTTCTTATATATTGATGTTATATGTGATGCCTTCCATGAATCTGGTACAAATCCATTTTATAATAATTCATTGAACAATTTGTGAAAAATGGAAATAGTTGTTTTTCATAGATTAGATAGCACTACATTATATCAGGGATTAAATATGGTCCTACAGAAAAGCCTTTTTGATTTTTAGACAAAGCTTTAGATATCATAGTAACATGCGCAGTTATTTGACTTCTGTGTCCATATTGCACAAATATATTACTGTAATTAGTCATAAAAAACTATTACATTATTTGGCCACTATCCATGAATCACTTGTTACTATGTTATTTATTATGAAAGTGCTATTAACTTATATATCATTATTAAGTGAGTTTATGTAGCTAAAGAAATCTTTTTTTTTAATTTGAAGAGTCATTAACTAACTCAACTTCATATTTATTTGTTAATGTATTAATAATGTCTTTCTACCTGAACCCTTACGTGTGCCTCTAAATATTATATGATGTATTTCCCTATTGTATATATGCACTTAATTCTTGCTTATAACTTATGCTTTTTACCAGTATATTAGTACCTGTTGATAACGCTTGTTTATTGCCACTGAACAAGTTCATAGACTGTGTATGTTGTGACTTGCTTTTTTACTTATTATACATTTCTTTCTATGCTTATTCTGTGTGTCATATTATATATGTACTGCTGTGGGTCTACTTTAGATCAACAAAATGCCACTTACCTGAAACCCATATCACCGAGACGAAAACACTGAAAGCAACAACACACTGATGTCCCGGAACACCAACTAACCACTCCAGATAAATAACCGCTTGGCCATCCTGTTGAACTTTCCCCCTTTCCCCCACGGTAGTGCGATCTCAGAGTTGGCATATTTAGTTAGGGGGGTGTGGGGGGCATGGTGAGTTTGGTTTTCTTCTGTTTGCATGTTTGTGTCGGATGGCCGAGTGGTTAATTACCTGGACTGGTTAGTCAGTGTCCCAGGACGTCAGTGTGTTGGTGCTGTCGGTGTTTTCATCTCAGTGATATGGGTTTTGGGTAAGTGGCATTTTGTTGATCTAAAGTAGACCCACTGCTGCTCACTGAGCCTGGGTCAAGGCAAAAAAAATGTCACTAGTGGACTAGTTCACCTACCTGGCAAAGTGATAATAAGTAAATACATAAAGGAGTAAGTACATTATGGAGACATAACAGAAGACTGTCAACATAGGGGTCCTCAGTTAATTTTACCTTCCACTTTTGTTCTGCTTCAATTATGAAACAGCCTGATAAGTAACTGTGCTGTGAGCAAAATTTACGCAACAGTTTTATGTTTTAATATATTTGTTTTCTGAATGTGTGCTCATGAACTAAAACTATCTAAGAAGGTTTGACTGAAATAATTCACAGCTTTGTCTGGGAGATTTTTAATTAGTGACCAATTACATTGCTTGAGTACTGAGCTGATGAGAAGAATCTCCAAAGTGTATTTTTAGAACAAATACAAGTATGGGCCTTTTTATGTTTTCAGAAGACAATTATTCAATTATGATTGATTATGAGCATGTCTAGAATGCTCTTATTGCAAGTTTTCTTGCATGTTCTAGTTGGTGACATGATTAACCAGTTAGGTCAAATAAGTTTATGATTATTTAATTCCTTTGTTTGAGTTTAAGTTAGATATGCCTATTTTATGTCTCCCAGAATGGCGTTGTCATTTTTTATCTTGGTAGTTATCCAGGATATGTTCTCTAGTATATTACTATTATTTTGTGTTTAGTTAGGGGGCATAGAAATGATTCCAATATGTAGGTATATGTTACAGAGTAGAATTATGCATTTTTTGAAATGGGGATGAACAATTTATTGTTAATATTTGGATGTTGTTTTGAGTGAGGAAGGATAACTATTCCACCTGCTTTTTATTAGATGGATAGTCTAATCATAACTTAGTATGTGATGCTGGAAAATTTTCTTAAATTTTTTTTTTTTTTTTTGAATTGAGGCAGGTCTCAGTCACAGCTAAAATGTTGGATCCACAATTTTCAATTCAGCTATGAATTTTGCTTGGCTTATTTCAAATACTTGTTGCATTAATACAAATCCTTTTAGATCTTCGTAGTAGTTTTTATTGGCTCTTGTCTGATTGTTGTAGTTGCTGTTTTAGTTATTGATCCCAGAATAGAGTCAATCTCAACACAGAGGAACAGATTTACAAGTGCTAAGTGATTTTGAAAGTGAAAATAATTTAGCTTTTCTATTACTGATTTATATTTTAGAATTGCTTGGAAAGGATCAAGTCATTTTGGTTTTGGAAAACTGGAGGTTTTGTGGTGACATAGAAGGGCAGTTATTAAAAACTGCAGTGCTTATGGTTGTTAGTTTTTGGCATTTGTGGATTTAAAGGTTTGGCGACTGTCATTCTGTTACCCGTCAGAAATTGTGATAAATGCAGGTAGAAATAGAACAGCAGTAACTATTGTTGCATGTTGTAGTTTATTTGTTGTCATTTTTTGTATGCTGTTGTTATTCTATGTTGGTAGAGAATGTGAGTGTATTGTATTCAAATTTTTAGATTTCTGATTATTATATGCTCTTGAGCTTTGTTTGTATGGGACATAGACTTTGCTTTATGTAAGCATTGTTTATGTTATAATGTGGTGATGTGTAGGAGTAAGTTGATTGGATGTTAGCTCATATATGGGTGGAGAAACATGACCATGAAAGTATGACCTGAAGAGTGTCCAGACATAGGACTGAGAGGAGTGAGAAGTAGATAATTTTAAAAGAACTGGGGGCAGCAGCAGCCAATGTGTGCCCACATGCACACAGGAACTACTTCAGACTGCGCTGCATTGAAACCTGGAGAACAAGTAAGCTCTTAACATTTTTTTTGTTTTGCTTGTATTTCAAAAGCAATCTGAAAATATACAAAGCCCTCTGAAAAATGTCATAACAAACTGGAGGGCATATAATAAATTTCCTGCTTGTGCAGTCACATTTACTGTCAATTAGCATTTTAACAATGAACAACATTAAAAAAAAATAATAATATAAAATAAAAGGGAAAATTAGCGCATACCTCTCAAATGTATAGATTTTCACAGAACATGACAATGCTACACTTTTTCGGATTTAGTCTACACTTATTTTTAGTGTACCAAGAGTATACATGGAAGAATTCATGATAATTTTGGGTCATTTTCCATAAAATTGTGGTTTTCTGGCAAATTAGTGTCAAATCCTTAACGATACCAGTTAGAAAATAATGACAGACATTTGAGTTTCAGACTTCATACCCTTCTGAAAAGTCATACTAATGCAAAACCTGTTATTCTATCAACTTTCTATGTTTGCAAAAACAATATTTAAAAATTGTCCCTATTTTTAGGCCTCTGTCCCACTTTTACTTTTTGCTTTGTCCAGATTTCTTGCTCTACAACGTTGAGAGGTATGATAACTAGCCTTTTGCTGAAACCTTGGGTCTTGATTTGATTTATTTACATTAATGCTGTAAAGAATACAGCTGCAGAATATACCAAGAGCATCAGGTTGTATTGTTACTGTGATCCCAGTTTGTAATACCTTTTGTGGAGACAAGCATTCAGTCTTCAGTCTAGGGGAAGGTGGACTCCCATTGCTAAAACCATTGAATGACAGTAGGCTTCTTTCTCAGGTACGTATGCAAAATACCTGTGTCCTGATCCAGAACTGGATGTTCACAATATATACAAAGTACAGATGCAGTTGGAGGAGCCAAGTATAGGGGATTAGCGAAGAGTGAGAAGAAGAAGAGGAAGAAAAACAAAATGTAAGGTAAATATCAGAATTATGAAGGTGACAGCAGTAAATCATACATTGATTACTGTTCTGTTGTATGCCATAACAACCTAACATAAAAATATGAATGTTACTGGAGGAAGCAGGAAGAGGGGAGACAACAGAGAGGGGAGATGAAGAAAAGCAAAGTAGTAAGGAAAATGCCAAAATTCTGCAGATAACAACAGCAATTCATATGTCAAATACTAGTATGTTATATGGCATCACTACTTAATATACAAATGTTTATCTAAGCAGATATCACCATCTGTATTAACAATAGAATTAAATGTTACGTCAGTGGAGGTCAGTGTAAAGAAGCCATAATACTGTAGTAAACATTCATATCGCAAGGATTTCTTAAGTCATCCACATGCTATTGATTGCATAATGTGAAAGTCCTTTCTGAAAACAAACATCATCAGCAGAAGACAGAGCATGGAAGCAATGTCACTTCCAAATTTTCCTGTCTAGAACTGCCACTGCCAAATCAAAGTTTGACAAAAATAAAACATGCTCTGTTGTAAATAGCTGCATAATGTTTATTGTAGATTCTCATTAAACTACTGACCATGGAATTGTTCTGTACTTAACAGGCAGAAGCAACATATATATGAGCAACACCCAGTAGCAATTTTCAAATATATGTACAAAGGAGCAAAGTAATACTTAACAAAACTGACCACACAGGGAGTCATTACATGTACAATAACATCTGTAGTCAAAGGAGACGGCATTTCCCTAAACTGATATAAATGACATAGATGGTTTGGCAGTCTTTTTTCCATGACTCTATTTAGCCAGTCATGGTGCCCCATTCTGGTGCTATTTTTAGAAACAGTCTATAATTTTATATAACTCACAGCATGGTATAATATGTGTTATATTGCTACACAATATTTGGTTACAAACTTTGATATACAACTACGTGTTTACTGTCTGCTGTTTACATGTGTAACAGATCAATAGTTGTAATTTTGCAGAGGCAACAGGCAACCTCTAAAACATAGTTATTCATGAACCCAACCACTTGAGAAAGCATGTAAATACATCAGTATGGATACACACCATCTTATCTCCATTAGTGAGTATGTCACGCCTCTCAACTTTATTTCTACCCATATCAACTGTGTCATTACAGCACAATGAAAAATTAACATTCTCATATATTGTTCCCACTATATCTCTGAAGTCCATATCCTAGATGCTTTAGACACATAATTTTGCACTGCTTTTATTTTGTTAAAGTTCTTCATCCAGTAGCATCCCAGCCCAATTATTAGCATCACTGGCTTGATGCTGGCAATGATATGGGTACAGCTTAAACCAGCCAAGGCCATCCCCAGTCTGCATCGACTCTGTTATGCTTTACACACCCCTCCACCACCCCCAGTTCATACAGACAGAAGCTGCAGATATTTAGCGGGGACTGGTTGCAGCAAAGTGTAACACAAAAACTGCATGGTTGCATTACATCGCATCCTTATCATTACCTGTAATAAGGCTGAGAGCACATGTTTCTCCATCCATCATACCGTATGAAGGTTGTATATGTTCCTTGCTCACATTGCTGCATTTTGTATGTACATCATCTCTTTGTAGAAAAGCATCTAATTATTCTACATCTGTGGGGTTAGCTCTTTTGGTTGTGACTTTTGTACACTACTCCAGCCTGGTGGGAGTCACACTTTCTTTAAAGTAACTGCAGAAGAACTCAAACTGCCTTCTCCACCACTGAGAACTGGATGCTACAAAACCAAGTATCTCTAAACGCTAACAACTCCAAAATATTACTTTTCTCTCCCTCTAAATCCTCCCCTCTTGATAAAATTATTTCCAAATTAGAAGCCATAACAATTCAACCATAGAAATTGTTCCCTTCACCAAACTACTTGGGGTAACTATAGATAAACACCTAAAATATGACACCCATATTCAACTAAACATTAAGAAAACACCTCAAAAACTTGGATTGTTCTACAGAAACATCCACTATTTCTCTCCTTGTACTAGACAAACTCTCACCACTACCTATCTTCTTCCCTCACTAATGTATGGCGCTCCTCTACTAACTAACTTAACTGCCTCCATCTCTTCCAAAATGGAAAGTTGTTATAATAAAATGTAAAAATTCGCCATCAAAGCCAAATACTCCTCCTACCATTGCTCTGCCCTCCACTTACTAAACTGGCTAGAACTTCCCAACTATCTAGACTATCTCCAACTTACTACTGCCCACAGGGTATTATTTAACCCTACTAAATGTCCTGTACTATCCAACATCCTACAACCATACACCCCTCACAGGCCACTTAGATCTGCTCACCTAAACCTGATCACTGCCTACAAACCAAACTGCACTGCGAGACAGCACCTCCTGTCCTTTTCCTTAGCCAAAAAATTGGAATTCTCTCCCTCCTTCATTAAGCACCACAGAAAACTTTGACAACTTCAAATCCCAACTCCATTCCCACCTCTCCTCCAACTGGAAGTGCAATTGCACTTTCCCCACCTAGCCTTCTTTTCTCTGTTCTCTAAATTGTATTTCTATACTCCTATTTCTAAACACCTTAGCACCCCCTGGATACTAGTTAATCTAACAATGTTATCTTGTATGCATAATGTAAATATTGTAAATAGTCTACTTTCCCTTTTCTCCCCTCCCTAACACTGTACTTATACTGCCGTCACAAGACTCAGATACTATGCAACCACTGAAATACTCAAGTCATCACATAACTCAGATGCTATGTAACCAATGTGCCACATCGTGTCTCTGATTTGCAATGTAATTGTATCTTTAAATCTGTTATTTTAATTTGTCATATCTTAATGTTTACTATGTAATGTGAAGCTTTTCTCCCCGGGCCTCCACTGAAAACGGGATCCTGAGCCTAGTGGACCTCCCAAGTCATCAAACTGAAATAAATAATATAAATAAATAACTGCAGTTTTTTTTTTTTTAAATCACACTAGTATGTCACCTTCAGCAGTGCTACCAGTGGGATTCAGTGTAAGGGAGACAATGCTACTGTACCTGGATGGAAGTAGGAGGCAGTGGTCCTGAGTGGTAAACTCTGAAGTCCTAGCAGAATATCAGTATATACTAATAAATAGCTATGACTGAGAACAACACCCTAAACAATGACTTCTATCTGTTTTATTGTGATGGATGCCAGAATATTACACAGTGAGAACTATATATGTGGATATTGTCTGAGTCATCACTGCTCACTATTAAGGATGGAGAAGACCACAGACAGTGCACATTTTTAATTTTATTTTGTGACTTCGATGGTTGGTGGAACAACCTTTGACAAGGAGTTCTGCATTATATTATCATGTGGACAACATGGGCACAAGCCATTAGCTGTATGTTTATTTAACAGGGGAGCCAGTGAAGAAGAAGATGTATAGAATGTTGTGCAAAATTCTGTGCACTGAGGAAGGATGAAGCACGCACAGTTATGCATTAGTCTACAACTGTTCTCTATTGTGTTGAGGGATCCAATTGGACATGTAGTAAAAACCCTTACTAAGATACTGAAGATGCTTAGATTCCTTGGACGTATTTTTTAATTAATATTCATGATTTCCTCTCTGATTTTTAGTCTGCAGTGCATCTCTAATGCTGCCCAGCACAGCCCTCCTCACAGACATCCAGACTTCTTGAATCACAAAGACAACTTCTGTTCTTTGTCTTGTAAAGTGGCTTTGGACATTACTCGGAAGGATGAGCTACACAGGTAGATTAAGTCAAGGTGTCTTGCAAGAGGAAGTTGAAGATATTGCTTTGATGTATGTGTTCAAGCTTCCTCTTCAAGTCTTAAGAGTCATTACAATCAGAAACATATTCAAATGTCATCTGTGTATGACATACTTCAATACCATTTGCATTATGTAACTCATGGGAAGAATATTTATCTGAGAGGGTAACAGTTTCACAGTTTTCATAGATTTCATAGTTATTTCAAAGTCATCCTTTGACCATTTCTGCCTCTGTAAATTCCCTCAGGCTGCACCTCCTTTTGGCAGGAGGATCATGCATAACAATTTTGGAGTAAATTTATGAAAACCCATTTAGTCATCTAGGTTACATTTAATGGAAGATAGTGAGTTGCACTGTTTAACCCAAGTTCTTAGGCTCCTGACTACATGATCATTTTCTATTGATGTTTTGTCTATAAAGTATGATGAGGAAAGAGTTGTCTGCCGAACATGACAGTGCTACACTTTTTCGGATTTAGTCTACGCCTGTTTTTAGTGTACCAAGAGTATACATGATGAAGCATTTAGGTATCACTGCAAACTTTGATATTTTATTTATTTATTTATTTATTGTCACTTGTTAACTGGGTAAGCATACTGGTCCTAGACCTTTTTCAGCAATGCCCTAGGTTAAGCAAACAAAACATTATACATAAACATAATGTACAGTCAAGTATCATATGCATGTGGTACTATATAAAAGAAGCCACGCAGGAAAAGCAGTCAAAGCTGCTTTATACCCCCATAAAGCTGAGCTGACAGTGTCTGCTATGAGTTAATGTATAAAACTAACTATGGAAAGAAAGACTGCAGGGACTGATTGTAAACAATGGATAGCAGGAGCTGATATGAAAGCCAGTAGCTTATCCGGGATATTGCTGGCCAGAGGTCTTAGCTCTTTGGAGATCTGAGAGGTACAGACCAAAAAGGAGGGGGTCCAAGACAACACTATCGAATCGCAATTCATCGAGACCATTGAAAATCAGCAAAACGAACCACACAAACTGCCCTAACTAAATGTACCAACTCCAAGATTGCACTAATGTGGGGAAAAGGGCAAAGGTCTCCATGGTGGCCAAGTGATTACATTCCTGGAAGCCGTTTCCACTGTTCTGGGACTTCAAGTAAGTGAGCTTTCGATTTTATGGTGTTGACAAATTACAATTCGATATTGTCATACTTTGATATAGTGAAGTAGACCCACATACACACGCACACACACACACACACACACACACACACACACACACACACACACACACACACACACACACACACACACACACACACACACACATACCCACACACACCCACACACACACACACACACACACACACACACACACACACACACACACACACACACACACACACACACACACACACACACACACACAAAACACACACACATATATATAGATAAATAGATAGATAGATAGATAGATAGATAGATAGATAGATAGATAGATAGATACATGTATATATATATATATATATATATAGAGAGAGAGAGAGAGAGATAGAGATACATAGATATAGATACATATTTATCTCTGTGAGTATATGTGTGTGTGTGTGTGTGTGTGTGTGTGTGTGTGTGTGTGTGTGTGTGTGTGTGTGTGTGTGTGTGTCTGTGTGTGTAGGTCCCTATTAAATGATCAAATACTTAGATGACAGAGTAACATAATATCCAGTAGGGAGGATCAAAAACCTGGAACATGGAATAGAATGGGACTTGTACTGTGCAGGATTGCATCATAGCATGGATCAGGTATAGCTTTCCTCTGTGATGCAGTTTTTGACCTGGCATACATACTCATCTATCTATCTATCTATCTATCTATCTATCTATCTATCTATCTATCTATCTATCTATCTATCTATCTATCTATCTAAGGGGTGTGGGTGAGCAGGAGGGCTTCCCCATCTAAAAAAAGCAGATGTGAGAGTTGTGGTTTCTTTCAATGTTCCAGGTTTTTGACATTCGGTGCTTGGAATTTTTGTCATTCGCTTATGCGAATGGTTGATTATATAATAGGAACCCATATCTGTCTATTTATTTATCTATCTATCTAGATAAATTATAAGCTGATGCTTGTCAGAAGTCACGCCAACATATGCTGAAGAGCCAATGTATGGCACTTAAGAAAATAATAGCTGTATAAATAGTACCTTGTCAGTATGGATAACTGACCATACAAACTGCAAACTTTGATTTGACAAGACAAAGGGAAATCAGATAAATGATAACATGCAAATAAAACAGAACCACAGTGACACTGATACATTACATTCATTAAACTTCATCATGTATGCTTTTATTTTTATTAATTTGTGAGCCTTATTGGTCTAAGGCAACATAAAGTGCCACTTGAAAAAACATTCACTCATTTGTTGTTTCCAGAGAAGCATGAGATGTTACTGTAACTGTATATTTTATGTAGCACATGTAATGACAGCAGATATTATTAACTCTTTCATTTAGCACTTGAATCTCTTGCATCACATTTCATGTAAATGATACTCCTATTACTTTACATAGCTGTCATGTACTCTTACTGTAAGAGAACTGCAGAAAGGAAACAAAAATACCCGAATCTGTACTTTTTGAGCACACAGACCTTATGACTTGGATTCAGTGTCTATCAATCTCATTGGATAAATGTTAGCAAAATTAACGTTTGCGGCTGAAGCTAATTAACAGCTCCATATGGAACCCAGTATGAGATAGCATTTAGGGTCACTGTTCCAAAATTAAGATTTAGTTATTCATGTGAATGTTCATTCACTTATCTAGCAACTAACTGTAAAATGAAGGCATAATAATGACTGTTTATGCATTTTTATTTAATGCAGACATATTATATATGGAGCAGCTGCTGACATATGCAGACAATGCTTAAAAAGCTGACTTCCTCTTTTAATGTAATAGATGAATTATCTTTCTTTCAAAAAAGTACAACTTTCATAACGGTATTAAGAAATAAGTACCTCAAAGTACTGCAGGAAATGAACACATATTTTTTTCATATTTGCATGTAGGTTTCCTTTTAGAGTCCATTATGCAAATACTAAATGTTTGAAATTACTGAAGCCATAAAGTACATTCCCCTGTCAGCAGCAAAGTAATTAAATTTGACGATATACCATATAATTGCTTTAAAAATATTTCATAACAGTGTGTGTCCTGGAAGCAAAACACAATTGTGTTAAGAATGCATAGAAAAGTGTGATAAAATGAATGAAATCTGACCAATTTGAGTACTAAAGTAATTATGATGGGCTGTATGCCATGAGTAAAGTTTTGTGTTAGTACATGATTGAACACTTAACACTGGCCATAATGTTGAATTAGCAACTTATGCTTCTTCTTTTCTCAGAAACAGAATAAAAGTAAAAAAATAATAATAATAATAATTATGGTACATTGTTGAGCATATCTTCCTTTATTAAAATAGAAAAACATGATTTTAAATGCTACAGAAATTAGGTCTGCTGCATATTTATCATCATCTAGAGCAAAGGTTTACAGTACAAGAACTAAATCTGAAGAAAAACTCTGCCATATAACTATATTTAGTGAAATATGGAGAACTAGCCATAGCTGCACACTGAATTATCTATTACATTGCTTAAAGAAATAGCAGTTAAAAGCTTGTGTACATATCAACATTTAGATGATTAAAACTTTGGTCAGGCCAGGATGACTTCAGGAAAAACTGTCAAAATAATGTATATATCCACGTGTTGATGGACATGTTTAATCACATACCGAACTTTACCACTAGCATTAAATGCATTGTCTGTTCAACATCACTTAAAGCAGGGAGGGGTGGACAGGCTGAATTAGAGCACAGAATACAGCCTGCTTTTCCTGCATACCTAGATAGATAGTAGTCTCATTTAATGTCAAAATACAAAGACTGTTGAAATGGCAGCAGGGGCCTAGAGATAAAGCAGGTTCATAACATCAGCATACACGCATACAGCTCTGCTGCAGTAATGCTACATTCAGATACACATTCTACATAAGTATCTCAATGTATTTCCACAGAGTATAAAGCAATCTATAAAGCATATAGCCAACATGAAACGTCTGTTGACAAAGACCACCAAAAACATCAACAGGTGGCATGTGTGAATTAAGTGATAGCTATCATAAGATGCAGTCAGCCCTTCAGCAGTCTCCCCCTCCTGATAGTCCCTTCAATCACCTGCAGTGTTTACTGCTGGAAGCCTAATGATGTCTGCTCTTAACATAGTCAGTGGATCACAGTGCATAGTATGAAATCAGCAGATTACACTTTGACAGTTTTTTTTTTGCCATCAAATCCAAGCCATCTGCTCAGTTCTTCAAAACTTAAGTAGAATTTTTCACTGCATATTGTACTTTTGAACTTCCTTTTTGTATCATATTACTGCTTAATTGAATTGCTTTTATTTATTTTTTTGATATTGTTACACGTTGTTTGCTGTAGCATACACTAGATTCAGACCTGCTGAATCTAGTTCTTTTTGTACAACTCGAGCACCGTCTTTTAATGGAGAAGGTTCCCCTGCACCCTAGTGGCAGGAGTGTTCAGTTAGAACACATCTGATTAAAGGTTGCTGGAACAGGGCTCAGTTTTGATCTTTTTCGTTGGTTAATTTGTTTAGATCAGTATGTAGTCATTTGCTACATAACACAGTGTTTGTGCATTGCACACTACTGCACAGCAGTGTGCACCATTGGTGGTTATAGATGCAAGCACTTTTGCCTGCAAATTTTCCATTAGTATTCTGATGGTGCTCCAGTAGTGATTTCTCATGATTATCCCTCACTGACAGTTAATACATTCAGCATCGCTCCTGAGGTACCAACACAGACCCTACCCAGGATTTTTTGTCCACTTCTCCTGTCCTCTACTTTACCTGTTGCTTCCTGTCCTCTCCCTGTTTTCTAACCACATGAGCATGCCTAGCATTATGGCCAGACAATTTCCCACAGTTTCTCCAGCCAGCCTGGTCGACATGGGTACCCTGAGTCAATGTAGCAATTCTATCATGTACACTGACAACCCACTTCTAGTCCACACAAATTCATTATGTCAGAGATGCATCTTTATTAAGAACCTAGAATCCAGGCTCTCTCACTCAACAGACAGTCCATCTGATACTAAGCAGGCTGTCAGCATGCACACCTCACCTCCTGCACCCACAAAACCAACAACACATAAACCTACATGTGTGGAGGTCCTTAGCAGAAGCTTACCTAAACATCAGAGACCTTCCAACCACAAACACAAGCACGTTTCACATAATACATCCTCTGCAGAACATAGTACACATAATATATCACACAGCAGTGTCTCACCAGTCAAGCCCCTAAGGCATAACACAAAAACAAACATCTTAGTCATAGGCGACTCAGTTGTGAGACACACAGATGTCCCTCTCACCAGGTTGGATAACATACCTCTCAACCACTCAGAGCAAGAAATCTAAAAGTGGGACAAAGACCCAAAAATAGGGACAATTTTTAAATATCGCTCCTACAAAGTTGATAGAATAACAGATTTTGCATTAGTATGAATTTTCTGAAGTTTATGAAGTCTGAAACTCAATTGTCTGTCATTATCTTCTAACTTCACTCTTTAATAATTTGCCACTAGTTTGCTAGAAAACTACAATTTTATGAAAAATGTATCAAAAATATGAGGCAAAAATCTAGACAGTCTACGAAAATCTGTACAGGTGAGAGGTATGTTGGATACGGAAAAGGTCAAGGTCAGCTGTCTGTCAGGTGCCAGGATCAGCCACATCACACATGCACTCAAGTCTCTCAACAACTATTATGACTCTGTCATAGTCCGTGTTAGTGTGAATGACTTGAGACGTATCTCACTAGACTATATGAAGAGAGATATGACTGAGTTCTCAGATTATGTATCTCAGGCAGGTATACCCTAGCCTTAAGCAGCATTTTACCTTCACCTAGGATGATACCTCAATACAAACAAAAAATGATTGACTTCAACAACTGGCATAGTTTCTGGTGTCATTCAAAGGGGGCCCAGTATCTGTCAGCCTGGAATGACATAGTTGACAGACCTCGATGCTTTGCCAGAGATGGTCTTTATCTGTCACCCTTGAGATTTCGGTTACTAGCTAATGTTCTTGCGTCCCCCATAGTGCCTTTTTTAGGAAAGGTTACAAGAACAAAATTCCAGATGTAAAATTACACTCTAAAAACAACCTCAATGTTATGCAGCTAAACACTAGGAGTCTAAACCAGAAACTGAACTCACTGGAAACAGTTCTCACCCTGGAAGATGCTGACATATTTGCAGTCAATGAAACGTGATCTAAGGCTGCGGAGATCATCCCAGCTATACCAGGTTACATTTCCTTCCACACGTTCAAACTACCAACTGAAGGCATGAGAACTAAAGGAGGTGGTGTATCAATGCTCATTAAGCATTAAACAGATTGGTTAAACAGCATGATTCCCTTGAATTACTTCAGATGCAATTGACTGTAGGTAAGACCTCATCTTCAGGTCATTGCCAGCTATAGGACCCCCTCCATGAATCAGAACACCCACTCAGCCTACTTGGATCTTCTTGAGTCAAACAAGATACAACCAAGCACCCTGGTTTTGGGTGACTTTAATTACCCGTCCATAGACTGGGTAAATTATATGTGTTCTAACTCATTTGCACAAAGGTTCCTGGACTTCATTAACTCCAATGCCCTAGACCAGCTGGTTAACACACCCACAAAGGGGTCAAACATCCTATACTTGGAGCTCGCAAATATGGGAGACCACTACACCACTCCCAGTTTGTGGCCATCCCAGGTGAGATCTGACCATGAATAAGTCTTGCTAGACATAACTATAACACAAGACCACCCCTTACCAACAACTAGACTAAAAAGCTTCTCCAAGACCAATTATACCCTTTTATGTGATGGCATAAATAGCTTCATAGCTCCTCCTCCCACTGATGGAACAGACATCTGTGTTGAGTTATACACTAGTGCTTTATACAAGTACCTGTACAATTGTATTGACTCTGCCATGCCTGATAGAACCAAAGCAAAATCTTTAAAGAAAAGCAAACCTGCCTGTGGACAACTGACATTAATAGACTATACAATAGGAGAAACAAATTGCTGTCTAAGAGTAGGAAGTAATGGTCTCAAAACTGGAAATGCTCCCTCCTCAACTTAAAACAAGCAAATGAGACTCCTAGTGAAGTCCTCCAAAGCTAACAATGAAACCATATTAGCTTCTCTAACTAAGGATAACCCCAAGGCATTATTTAATTACATCTGTAACCTCAAAGGTAAGGCTCAGATTTCAGTAGGACTCACAGTTAATGATACTACATATATAGAACCTGTGGACATAGCAAACTTGCTGGCTAACAGGTTCAGTGAAAACTTCATTACCTTGTCCCCACCACATATACCCCAAAGCATCCCAGACATCTGACTCCACCTAGTATCTTTGAGGAGCACGTCTTAAAAGCCCTCTTCAAGGCCAAAAACAGAGCCTCTATGGGACCAGGTAACATCCAGGGCTGTGTTCTACATGGGTTAAAACAGGAACTGGAATCTCCATTGAGCATGCTTTTCAATCACAGCCTTAGTACTAGCTTCATCCCAATGCAATGGAAAACAGCTGCCATCACCCTTTGCATCCATGGACCTCAGAAGCTATAGACCCATTAGTTTGACCAGTCTTATCTGCAAGGCCATGTAATGAATCATCATGAACCTTATCAACAAAAATATAGGAAATCTCCAAATGCTCGACCACACCCAGTGTGGCTTTGTCAAGGGGAGATTATGCCTGTTACACTTGATGAACTTCTTCAAGACAGTCACCAAAGCCCTAGATGAGAGCAACTCTGTGTATACGGCCTACTTAGATTTAGTCAAGTGCTTTGACACAGTCCCCTACACAGGTATCATTGATAAATTCACTCAGCTGGGTATCAACCCATATATTATCAGGTGGATTTCAAACCGGTTCACTGATAGAAATCATACGGTCAAAATAGAGGACACCACCTCCTCCTGCAGACCTGTAACCACTGGTGTTTCACATGGATCTGTTCTGGGATGTCTACTGTTCGGAATCTACTTCTCCTAAGTACAGGCTAAAACTAAAGGACTGCGGCTGACAAAGTTTGCTGATGACTAAAAACTGGGAGCGATCACTGTAACCCCTAGTGATGTCAACATCCTGCAAGATGGTCTTACACAGACTAATGACTGCTGCCAAAGTCATGGTCTTAAACTTAATTAAAAAAATCCATTATCATTCCCTTCAGCAAGGGTGATATTCCTCCAAACTACTACATCAATAGATATACCCTAAGCACACAGTTAGTGGTGAGAGATCTGGCCACACAGGTTGATAGCAACCTTAACTTCAATCACCATGTCTTCACGGTGCTCATCTCATAGGTAAGGGCATTGCCTCTAGAAAAAAATAGGTTATAACCCCCCTGTACTCTTCCCTCATCAAGCCAATAATAGAGTGCAATGCTCCCTTTAGTATGTTCCTTTCCAAATGCCTGCAGCAATTGGAGAGACCACAAAGGTTCCTTATGAAGAAAATTCAGGGTCCTCAATATCTGTCTTATTCAGACAGACTGAAATCATTGTCACTTTACTCTGTGTCATACAGAGTGCTCAGAGGTGACATGTGCCTTGCATATAGAGCAATCACTGACCCAGCTTTGATAGAAATGCTACACATTCACAAGTCAAATAGCACACAGGTCACTCACTCAAAGAACCTTAACCTGGTATGTGACATTAACAGAACTTGCTGGATAGACTTATTTGTCTCACAGAGACTGCCCCAACTTTGGAACAAGCTTCCTATTCATGTTAAACCAAGCCCTCATTAGCCCTATTTAAGAATAATTTGAATGACTGGATGGGTAACCAGAAATTCACCCTGGGGTGATACCTGTGTCCCTCTTGGACAGAGGCAATAGGTGCTGATTTTGGTGTCTGCTCGAACTAGACACCCTTGGAAACACAGGTCACTGGGACTGTTAGACTAGTAACCTCCTATGATCCTATCATCCTATGGATAAATCTACCAGTACCTGCAGTGTTCTCTTCTGCTATTCCATTGCCAAACTCAGGAAGTCATCTACCAGCATGGCCTGTGCATCTGCAACACTGAAGCATTCTCTGCAGCCATTTTCAGTGTCCACACAAAGCCATCTTTTCAGTTTACTTAGCCAGCCACATCTGTGGGCTGCACTTGTGACCAACTGTAAGGCAGTAGCACAGTTGGTGTGACTGGCATGACTGGTAGCACTGACTGTTGCAGATGAAATATAGACAGAAGAGAAACTACGACACATTAAATTAACTGAAGAGCTGTAAATGAATAAACACTGACTGTATTTGTGACAAAGCCATTCCCTCTAAGCCTGAAACATCACCTAGTTCTTTGTACATACCTAATTCACTGAAAAGCAGAATAAACCATATGACAGGCACACTTGGTCATCCTTTTCAACCAACCTCTCCCCTAGTTTTAGCAGCCCCCATTGTCTTTCTTCCAAGAAACAAGTATTACAGTTGACAATTCAGAATTCTTTAAATATATATATCTATGCCAATGAAATATGCCCAGTATTACTGTCACTATGAAAAATTAAACAGATACAACATATCAGCAGATAAGTTCAGGGGTGTGGGAGAGCTTGCCCCGCCTCCTGCAAAAAGAAGTTTTAAGGAGAAGAGTGATCTTCAAAATTCTCTGCCTTTTTTTTGGTTTTTGGCCATTGGCATTTCAAGTGCTGACATTTCAATAGGGAACCAGTGTGCTGTTAAGTGAACAATGAAGTGGGTGGATGGGTGTAAACAAGTACAGGTCACATAACACACATTTATGTGGAATACAAATATAAAAACTGAAAACTGTGCTCAAGCAGGAAATGCATCAGAAATTATAAGTACGTTGCAATGACAAAATATACAGGTCCTTAATGCTCTCTCTAAGACCAAGAACACTGCATCAATGGGCCCAGACAATATTCCAGGATACCTTCTAAATACCATAAAACATGACTTATCAGGGCCTCTGGAATTACTATTTAACTGTAGCCTCCAAACAGGCTTTGTGCCTCATGAATGGAGAAAGGCAACAGTCATCCCTCTGCACAAAGGTGGGCTATCTACAGACCCTGGAAACTACAGACCCATAAGTCTCACTAGTCTTATATGTAAAGCCATGGAAAAAATAATCATGGAGATGATCAACCGAGATATAGTAAACCTCCAGACACTGGACCTAACCCAGTTTGGTTTTGTTAAGGGCAGATCATGCCTACCCAACCTGGTGGACTTCTTTGAGAAGGTCACCAAAGCAATGGATGAGGGCAAAATCGTTCACACTGCCTACCTTGACCTGGCCAAGGCATTTGACACAATACCTCACTCTGACATTTTTGACAAACTCACAAGGTTAGGTGCAAACCCATATGTCACCCAATGGATAGCCAAGTGTCTCACAGACAGGACCCAGGAAGTTAGAATTGGGGAGTCCACCTCTACAAAGAGGCCAGTTACAAGTGGAGTCCTTCAGGGATCAGTCCTTGGACTGCTCCTTTTTGGCATTTACTTCTCGGAAGTCAAGGCCAATGTCAGTGGTCTCTGCCTGACTAAATTTGCAGATGATTGCAAATTAGGAGCTGTCATTGAATCTCACACTGGCACAAATGTTCTCCAGGAGGGGCTGACACAGACAAACAACTGGTGACAGAGTCATGGACTAAAACTATATGCCAAGAAATGCATAATAGTATCATTTGAGAAGTCATCCATCCCTGGTAACTATCACATTGACAGCACACCGCTTAGAGTTGACCCAGTAGTCAGGGACATAAGGACACACATGGATAGTAATTTAGCCTTTGATCATCATGTGTCTACAGTGGTAAGGAAATCATTCTATGTTACGCAACTTATAAACAAAGGTATAGGTTCATAGGTTCATAGGTAGATACTGGGCTATCTGCCCGAAGGCATATATTAGCCCAGCCACGCTGTGCGGTATTCACCGCCCCTTTGGTTAGTTCCCTAGGCCCTTGATCTAGCAGCTAGTACCCTTGGCCCCTATCTAGTAGAGTTGTTGGTATGATCCCTGGTGTGAACTTTCTGTTACCCATCCACTCGTCAAGGTTCCTCTTGAAGAGTGATAGTGAGAGGCTCTGTCTTATGTAGATCGGGACCTTGTTCCATAGCACGGGAAGTCTTTGCAAAGGGAATCTATCCCTCCAGCATGTTCTATTCATTGTTGTGCTGAGGTTTATATCCCTAGAGTGTGTAGCTTGAGTGGATTTGGTTTTGCTAAGATGGAGCATGTTCAACAGTTCTGGGTTGGGCATGGCTCTATATGTTAGACAGAGATCGCCTCTGAGAAGGTGGTATGCAACAGAGAAAAGCCTTAGTTTTTTCAATCGTGCTGCATAGGACAACTGTTGAGACCAGTATTCCTCTTAGTGAGGTACCTCTGTGGTCTCTCCAGCTGCTGGAGATGCCTAGCCAGGTACATTCCAATTGGTGCATTGTACTCAATAATGGGTCTGATGAGGGAAGAGTAGAGGGGCACCACTACATCCTTAGATCTTGATGCGAACCCTTTCGTGATCAGATGGGTCACATAGAAGGATTTTCTAACCACCTTGGCAACATGGTTATCAAAGGAAAGCTGAATATCTACTTGAGTCCCTAAATCCCTTATTACTACTTCAGATTTCAGGGGGTTACCTCCTATGTGGTAGTTCGTGGGTACTCTGTTTTTTCCAAAGGGGATTACTATGCATTTTTTAGCATTTAGCTTGAGACCATGGCTTTGACACCATGCATCAGTCTCATTAAGGCCCTTCTGGAGGATATCCATGTTGGCCGGAGACTCTATTATATCACCCAGTTTGCAGTCGTCCACAAACTTGGTCAGCCACAGCCCTTCAGTGCTTGCCTGTACTTCTGAGAAGTATATGCCAAACAGGAGAGGCCCCAGGACAGAGCCCTGAGGCACACCGCTCATTACTGGTCTGGATTCGGACATAGATCCCACTACTCTTACTTTGTGGGATCTGTCTGAGAGTCAGTTTGCGATCCATCTTGTGACGTAAGGGTTTATGCCCAGGTTGGTGAGTTTATCAATAATACCCGAATGGGGAATGGTGTCAAATGCTTTAGCAAGGTCAAGGTAAGCCGAGTGTACCTCCTTTTCCTTATCTATAGCCTGAGTAACTGTCTCAAAGAAGTCCACCAGGTTCAGGAGGCATGATCTACCCTTGACAAAGCCAAACTGTGTGGGGTCAAGTGTTTGGAAGTTCCCAATCTCTCCATTTATGAGTTCCATAATGATTCGCTCCATTGCCTTACAGATCAGACTGGTCAGGCATATTGATAGGTAGTTCCCAGGGTCAGTTGTGGGCCCACCCTTGTGCAGCAGAACCACCGTTGCTGTGTGCCATTCTATGGGCACATATCCTGTCGAGTGGCTGAGACTGAATAGGGTTTTCAGATGCAGGGTTAATTCATTTTGGAGCTCGCGTATGACACAGCCCGGGACACCATCTGGTCCCATGGAGGCAGTGTCTTTAGCTTTAGATAGAGCCTTATTAACCAATGTATCAATAATAATTGGAGTTACACAATCCCCTGGAAAACTAATAGGCCCTGTAGGTGGTGGTGGTGGTGGGGGGGATTGCACTGAACCTGTCAGCCAAGATGTTGGCAATGTCAGTGGCGTCAATGTATTTTGTTCCATTTTGTACTAGCTCAGAACAGACCTAAGCATTGCCATTTGGGTTTTTGACATAACCATAGAAGGCCTTATGGTTATCCTTGGCATCCTTGGCAACTTTTCTTTTAAAATTGGCTTTAGTTGACTTGATGAGGGCCCTCAGTTTCTTACTAAAGCTGATTAGGAAAGATTTTTCTACTTGAGATATGGCCTTTTTTTGTATAAGTCTCCTCCTTTTATTGTATAGTTTGCTTAAGGCTGGGGACCACCAGACTGGTTTCTTCTTGCTTGAGGAGGGAGTCTTGGTTTTATTTGGGATAGCACAGTCCATGCAATCCTGAAGATGTATATAAAGTGCCTTGGTGTAGGATTCTGCATCCTGGATATCATTATCCTTCTGCAGGCGGATAGTGAAGCTTTCCACTTCTGACGCAAGTAGTTTGAAGTTTGCTTTGGAAAGGTTTTTTATGATGGCTTCTTTGACTGGGGGAGGTGGAGGGGTGAGGACGTCTAGGGTTATCAGTTTGTGGTCTTATCTGACCAGAAAGGGAGTGATAATGGGTGTGGTACAATGGGCGCCCATATTTGTGATGACTAAATCCAATATGTTGTCCCCTCTAGTGGAAGAACATGCCAGTTTTCAAGGGCATTTGAATTTATAAATTCTATGAACCGCTGGGCATAGGAGTTAGAACTTTGATAGTTCACCCAGTCTATACCAGGGTAGTTGAAATCACCCAGAATTATGGTGTTGGGTAGGACCTTTATATTTTCCAATGCTTCAAGGAATGCTGAGTGAGCATCTTGGGACATGGTGGGTGATCTATAACAGGCTACAACTTGAAATGTGGTTTTGCCTGCTGATAGTTGCGCATGGATGATCCCAGGGACATCATGCTGCGCCTCTAATCTGGAGATGGTGGTATCCTTGATGAATATGGATACACCTCTGCCCTTTGTACTGTGATCCGGTAACTGAGGCCGGAAGGTATGATATGAATTGTAACCTGGTAGTGCTGGGGTGCTCTCTGGAGCCTTGAGCCAGGTTTCTACACAAACATCCATTTTCTGCATACTGAGGAGTGCCTCGAGTGCATGCATTTTGAGGTTGAGACTTCTGGCGTTTATGGCATCTAAGTCCAAGCAAGTCATTGTTCCACTGTATTCGGCATTCATCAGACCTATCATTGAGTACAATGCCCCCTTTGGTATGTACCTAACCAGGCATATTTAACAACTGGAATGTCCAGCAACTGATTCCTCATTAAAATAATACAGGGTGCAACCAATATGTCCAATGCAGACTGCCTCAAGACACTATCTCTGTATTCTGTCTCCTACAGGCTTTTGAGGGGACATTTATTCCTGGCATACAGGGCATTGTCTGACCCCACTCTGATGGACCTCCTGCATATCTACAAAACAAACAGTACCAGAACTCCTGTGATATAAATAGGACCTGCTGGAGAGATAGGTATGTATCCCACAGACTACCCCATCTATGGAACAGGCTCCACATCCATGTGAAGCAGAGTTCCTCCCTAATCCAATTCAAGTGCAACTTGGACAATTGGATGGGAAACCAAAAATTCATCCCTGGTTTGGCACCTATGTCTCTAATGCAAACAGGCTCAACTCCCAGGAACATGCTTACACTTATCAAGGGTATCAGAACTTGTCAGAGATTTGGGATGCATGGCTAGGCTTAAAAAGGCCCTTGTGGTCATTAGCCTAGTAAACACCTATGAACCTATTAACCAATTAAATCTTTACAAAAAAAAAGTGCAGATATAAATACCAGGCATGTGCTATTCCCAGTGCCATTTTGAGAGTGTAGCCAGAGAGTGAGCATGTATGATTGCAGTAGTTAGTTTGTATATAAGTTACTTAAGTTAAAGTCAGTTAACTTGTATCATGATATGTTTGTATGTAATAAAGCTGCTTGAACAGAACCCACAAAGACTCTTCTATTGTGTCCAAAGTAAGAGAGCGATATGGTGTCAGAACCGGGATTCCAGAGATTGATATTTGGAGCCATGAGGTGCAGAGATAACAGTGAAGGTAAACTAAGAGAAATGAGCATGAAAAAGGGACAGAAAAGAATCAAAGATAATGAGAATTCGCACAAACTGCTTATTTTATAAAAAAGATAAAACAGAGCATTACAAGGGCACAAACCACATTATTAAACAAGCAGGAGGCACAAAAGGTTTATTAACTAAGCAAAATGTTTAAGATTAAGATATCTGATGAAATGATTATCAGAAAAGCAAAATGAGTATGTTTAAAGCAAAATGAGTGTGTTTGAAGCAGAACGGGCATGTTTACAGTAAAACGAGCACAATAAAATTATAATGGGCATGAAAAGAGATTAAATGAGCAAAATGGATATAATAAGGGCAAAAAAGGGCACATTAAGCATAAATAAAGCAAGGTGACTGCATGTTTTCTGGCAAAGTGCTGTATTTTGGCATAACTATGAATTTGTATTGTATCAAGGGCATAACTAGAGTTATTCAAAATATCTCAAAGTGTGTAAAAGTGCTTACAGTATGTGCTTATTACTGTGAATGTATTTGGAAGAGTTTATTTGTGTGCAAAGTGCAACTATTTCATGAAGTATGGTCAGAGTATAGCCATTTCGAAAAGTTTCTTGTGCTGGGGTGTCTATTCACAAAGTTCCACCATTAAAGAGTGTTTCTTGCACTGTAAAGAATTACCTAGCAAAGTACCACCATTTTAGGAGATTTAAGTGTGCTATGTACTGTTTATTCACAAAGTGCAATTACTTTGAAATGTTACTGACTCCGAGTTTCTCTTGCCCAGTTCATTCTCATCGTATAGTAATTTGAAATGTTTCTTACACTGATAAGAGGTGATTTCTTATAGTACAGTAATTTCAAGAGTATTACAGTACCTGAGAGACTTATTTTGCAAAAGCTCAGTTATACAGAAGCTTGTTGTGCTATTGGGCAAAGTTACAAATACTGACATAAATTTTTGGCATATGTGTATGTGCATGTGTTCATGCTTATTTGCAAAACCCTTCACTGGTATGTGTTAATATGACAGACATATGTTGAAAACCATTACCACTTGTATTTGATCAGAATATTGCAGAGAACTGGAGAATATTTGAGCAAGAGTACGATATTTTTATACAATCAGCTTATTCAGACAAAGATGCACACACCAGGGTATTCATTTTGCTAAACCTTGCTGGATCAGAGGCCATTGAAAGAGAGTATTCATGTGTGTATGCCCCAGCAGTATATGAGGGAGAAGGTGAAAATCATCATATTGTTGTACAGGCTGAATCAAGAGAAGACCCCAAGTGCTTGAAGTGGGAATTCAAGGAAATGTGTAACCCCCAGACAAATATTACATTAGAGAGGTACTTGTTTTACATGAGAGATCAGAAACCAGGGAAACTTTTGCAGCTTATATAACTGACCTGAGAAACAACACTAAAATCTGTTAATTTGGTAACTTAAAAGATGAGTTTATAAAAGACAGGCTCATGTGTGATATTAATAGTGCTACTGTGAGAAAGATTTTTCTTCGTGATAGTGATTTAACATTGAGTAAAGCCATTGAGATTTGTCAAATCCATGAATTTACAGAAAAAACACACAAGTATGCTTGCAAGTGACAAGATCATGGCTTCAGTGGGCTCCAGAGTAAATGTAGATAGCATGTAACACGTGGCAAACAGAAGTTGGTCTAATCACATGGCAGCTGCAACCTCTGCTAGTTCACCAAGAAAACCACATAGTTTTCCAGCACGTTCTAAGACCAGTTCAGTTAAAAGAACATGCTCAGTGCAGTACAAATGTGAATTAGCAAAACCCAAGTCCAGCTTTATTGTTAATTGTCACAACTGTGGTGTCAATCATGAGTCTAAAAGAGAGAAACGCTTAGCATTTGGTCAGCAATGTCACAAGTGTAAAAAATGGAAACACTTTTAAAAGGTTTGCAAAACAAGCAAACCCCACACATTTGTAAAGAAGGGTCACATAAAAAATCAAATTGATCTAGTAGAGTTGCAGCAGTCTGCTTTTTATGTAGATGGTATGTCAGTAATCGGTGAAAGAGTTGATGCAGTTAATTTATTGGCAAAGAGCAAAGTGTTTTGTATAGTCCAGATCAATGGTAAATTCACAGAGCTTAAAGTAGTCACTGGTTCAAAGTGTAATGTTATATTAGCAGACACATTTGCTAAGGTGAAAATTAATGAACAACTCAATGTGTCCAGTAGTGCGAAACTTGTTGCTTATGGAGGTGAAGAAATTCACACCAAAGGCTCAGTTATGCTTTCATGTTATTTGGCTAAGAACTGTTACATCTTGTTATTCTATGTAGTCTGAAGACCAGTACAGTCATTATTAGGTCTCAAAGACAGTTTGAGAATGAATCTACTTTCTTTTAACAAAGAAGTTCATCACATAAGTGCATATCCTAGTTCCAATTTTCTGAACCCATTTTCTCAGAGTATGCTGATGTTTTCAATGACAAGTTGGGAAAACTTCCAGTTGTGTATTCCATGAAGTTAGGCCCAGAGGTCACTCCAATAGTCAGCCCAGCAAGAAGAGTTCCGATAGCTATACAGGATAAAATTAAGGCTCAGTTGGATAAAATGGTACAGCAAAGTATAATTTGTCCAGTTACAGAACCAACTGAACTGGTGTCGTCTATGGTAGCAGCTCACAAAAAAGGCCTAAATGAAATCAGAATATGTATTGACCCAAGAGATCTGAACAAACCATTGAAGAGACATCAAACAATGCATACATCGAAGAGGTCGCAGTCCTAATACCAAATGCAACTGTTTTATTCTGTCTTGGATGCAAAACGTTCATTTTGGCAAGTGATGCTTAATTGCAAATCCTCATTACTAACCACTTTTGGTACCCCGTTTGGCAGATACAGATTCCTAAGGATGCCATTTGGAATAAATTCTACAAGTGAAGTCTTCCAGCGTGCAATGGAGCAAATATTTTTGGGTTATCCTTGTGCCATAATAGTAAATGATTTATTGGTTTAAGGCAATAGTGAAGCAGAGCATGACAGAAACCTAAAGAGAGCCCTAGACAGGGCACATGAAGTAAACTTGAAGCTCAATCCTCTGAAATGCAAATTCTGACTACCAGAAGTCACATATGTAGGTCATTTATGTATCAGTACTGGCTTGAGACCAGACCTGACCAAGCAAGCAGCTATTCCTGAGCTGTCAGCACCAGACAATATTCAAGCTCTACAGCATTTCCTAGGCATGCTCAACTATTTAGGCATGTTTATTCCAGACTTCAGTGAGTTGATGCCACCTTTAAGAGAGCTGATGCACACAAATGTTACATGGTCATGGTTAGAACAGCACCAGAAGGCATTTGAAGACCTTAACCAGAAAATTGCCACCCCCACCTACATTAAGATACAATGATCTTACCCTCACCTAGAATGATGCCACAGTACAAAGACAAAATGATTGATTTTAACAATTGGCTAAAATTATGGTGTCATTCAAAGGGGATCCAGTGTCTGTCAGCCTGGGATGACATGCTCGACAAGAAGGCTTGCACCTGTCACCACTGGGCTTTTGGATATTGGCAAAGGCTCTTGCCACCCCCATAGTGCCTTTTTTAAGCAAGGCTGAAAAGTCAAACCCACCCCCATAGACAGCACAAGGAACAAGAAACTAAGGGTAATGCTGCTAAACGCCAGAAGTCTTAACCTCAAGATGCAAGCTCTCCTCAATATGGAGAACATCGATATCTGTGCAGTGACAGAAACCTGGTTCAAGGCTCCAGAGAGCAGCCCAGCACTACCAGGCTATACCTCATATCATGCAAACCTGGACCGAACCACAAAAGGGGAGTTTCCATATTTATCAAGGATATCCACACCTCCAAGTTAGTGGCATTGCGAGACCATCCATGTGCAACTAACAGTGGGCAAGACTGCTTTTCAGTTTATAGCATCTTACAGACCACCCTCTCACAGTCAGGAATCCCACTCGGCTTTCCTGAAAACATTGGAAAACATGAAGATCTCTCCAAACACCATTATATTGGGCGACTTCAACTACCCAAACATTGACTGGGAGCAATACTCAAGCCCCAGCACCTTAGTCCAAAGGTTCCTGGAAATTATAAACTCAAATGCTATGGAAAAACTAGTCACCACTCCCACAAGAGGGGACAACATACTAGACCTGATCATTACCAACATGGGGACTCTATGCTCCACACCAGAAGTATATACCTCATTGGTAAGATCAGACCACAAATTAATTTCACTGGATATCCACATCCCGACCCCACCCCCAGCCCAGAAAACCACAGTGAAAAACTTCTCAAAAGTGAACTTTTCACTTCTCAAAACTGAAGTGGAATCCTTCAAGGCCCCCAGGCCAGTGGAAACTACGGCCCAAACTGCAGAATCCTATATTCTCCAGGAATGCATGGATCATGCTATCCCAAACAAAACCAAGACCCAATCATCCAAAGGCAGGCGTCCAGTCTGGTGGACCCCCGCCATAAATAAACTGTACAACAGAAGGAGGAAGCTACTACATGATAGAGCAAAATCCCTAATAGGGAAGGCATCTCTGATCAGTACTAGCAAAAATTACGATCCTCATAAAATCCTCCAAGGCCAGCTTCGAGAGAAAAATTGCACAGGACACCAAAGACAATCATAAGACTTTTTTCAGTTATATTAGAAACCTGGGATGCAACTCCCAGACTTGTTCTAAGTTGATTCTAAATGAATAAAATACACTGGTCCCACAGAGACCGCCGATATCCTGGCAGACTGGTTCCGTGCAAACTTCTCCACCTCTCCCCAAAGAGCAAGTATCTATCGGCAGAGGGCTGCCTCCCAAACATCTCAGATGCTCAGGTGAAGGCTGCCCTCTCCAAAGCAAAAACACTGCTTCCATGGGACCAGATGGCGTCCCAGGCATGAACTCCAAGAGAAACTAATCCCTCAAATAAAACAGCTATACAATCTCAGCCTCACTACAGGATATGTGCCCACAGAATGGCGTACAGCAACAGTGGTCCCACTCCAAAAAGGTGGAGGCTCTACGGGACTGGAAAAATATCGCCCATAAGCCTGACTAGCTTAGTCTGCAAGGCTATGGAGAGGATCATCATGGAGCTCATAAACAAAGACATTGGGGACCTGCAGACACTAGATCCTACCCAGTTCGGCTTTTTCAAGGGTAGATCCTGCCTTTTGAACCTGGTTGACTTCTTTGAAACAGTCACTAAAGCCATAGATGAAGGGAAGGTAGTCCACACAGCCTATCTGGACCTTGCAAAGGCATTTGACACAATACCCCACTCGGGCATCATAGATAAGCTATCCAGCTTAAATATAAATGCCTGTGTCACAAGATGGGTCGCAAACAGGCTCAAAGACAGAACCCACAGAGTGAGAGTTGCTGGAGCCATGTCAGACTCGGAATCGGTCACAAGTGGCATCCCACAGGGTTTTGTCCTGGGACCACTCTTGTTCGGTATAAACTTTTCCAAGGTACAGGCAAACATGGGAGGACTATGGCTCACCAAGTTCGCAGATGACTGCAAACTGGGCGCCATAATCAACTCTCCAGCTGACACAAACATCCTTCAAAAAGGTCTCACAGAGACAGATAACTGGTGCCAGCACCATGGTTTAAAGCTAAATGCCAAAAAATGTATAGTCATACCCTTTGGCAAAAACAATGTGCCCACAAATTACCACATAGGTGGAAACCCATTAAGTACAGAGAAAGTTATTAGGGACTTGGGGACCCAAGTTGATAGCAATCTCTCCTTTGAAAACCACATTGCCAAAGTGGTTAGAAAGACCTTCTACATAGCCCACCTCATCACGAAGGGTTTCACATCTAGATCAAGAGAGGTAATCGTGCCTTTATTCATCCCTCATCAGGCCCATCATAGAATACAATGCCCCTTTTGGGATGTACCTTACCCGACACCTGCAGCAATTAGAAAGACCCCAAAAGTATCTCACCAAGAGGAGCAAGGGTCTCAAACAGATGGCATATGCTGCTCGGTTAAAAAAACTCCAGCTCTACTCAGTTGCATACCGCCTACTTCGAGGCGATCTATGCCTGACATACAAAGCTATGTCAAATCCAGAATTAATGGACATGCTCCACCTCAGTAAATCTAAATCCCTTAGAGCCACACACTCGAGGGACTTGAACCTCAGCACAGAAATAAATAGAACTTGCTGGTGGGACAGGTTCATAACCCAGAGGCTCCCTTCACTCTGGAATAGAATTCCAGTTCATGTGAGGCAGAGCACCTCACTGAATCTCTTCAAGAAGAATCTCGATAGGTGGATGGGGGATTGTAGGTTTGTCCCAGGGATTACTCCCGTGTCACTATTAGACAGAGGCACAGTAAACTAAACCTTAAAAAGGGCACGGTATACTCAAATCAAGGCTAGGCTTATAATTGCCCCAGGGCAGATAGCCTAGTATGAACCTATGAACCTATGAACCTATGAACCTATGTAAATAAACCAGTCACTCTTTCCTGTGATGCTTCAAAAATTTGTCTTGGAGTAGTTATTCTTCAAGAGGGCAGACAAGTAGCCTATCCATCTAGAACACTTACCCAAACTGAAATGCAATATGATCAAATTAAGAAAGAACTTTTGGCAATAGTATTTGCATGTTCCAAGTTTCAGTATTATATCTATGCTCAAGCTATTCAGATTGAAAGTGACCACCAACCTGCAACCTTTAAACCTTTAAACTACAACAAAAAGAAAAAAAAAATCTTGCTTTTTTCCCACTTTCTGAAAGTTAAGAAAGTTCAGTTACAGATTTGCTGTTCTGAACTGTTTGAAAGTTTCTAGAAGGCCAGTGCTTGCTTGGGCTAAAGGGAAGTCTCTGTGTTCACCAGTGGGAGTGGTTAACACTGAACAGCCTGCCTGTCCCTGGAGGAGTGGTTACTGCCTAGAAGCTGTAGTTTTATTGGCCATTTTGGGTCAATTCTAAACTCTTTGATCTGTCTCTCTTAAAACCCGGCTTTCTCATGGTTATGGTGTCTTTTCAGGCTTGCTAGTTGTTGCTGAAGCACCTACCAAGGGGAGAAAACGCTGAGAGAAGAAAAGGAGCCACTTTTGTGATTTTAAGTATTTTCTTCTGATTTTTTGTTAAGTTTTACTGCTTTGCCGCCTACTTTTTGGCATTTTCTGGCTTGCTAAAGTTTATATCTGTAACAGTAACAGTACTTGGAACACATCTAGAGCCTGTTTACTGCATTTCCTGTGTTGCACTTAATTTAAAATAATTTTTTTCTCTAAAAACTGCATTTTACCTGATTTTGGCCTAGCACTCAAGTGTGGGGTCATTTATTGCACTGTTGTGATTATTTTGCTGCTTGTGTATCTCTGCTACCTTTAAACTACAACAAAAAGAAAAAAAAACAAAAAAATCTTGCTTTTTTCCCACTTTCTGAAAGTTAAGAAAGTTCAGTTACAGATTTGCTGTTCTGAACTGTTTGGAAGTTTCTAGAAGGCCAGTGCTTGCTTGGGCTAAAGGGAAGTCTCTGTGTTCACCAGTGGGAGTGGTTAACACTGAACAGCCTGCCTGTCCCTGGAGGAGTGGTTACTGCCTAGAAGCTGTAGTTTTATTGGCCATTTTGGATCAATTCTAAACTCCTTGATCTCTCTCTCTCTCAAAACCCTACAACTCTCTTTTTGCCAGGTTTTGCACACTGAGCAGCGTCGGGCAGCACCGCCTAAACAGGTTTAAACTATTCCAGGCTCCACAAAGTCTGCTCTTCACTTTTTCCCTTAGAACTGTTCAAACTCTCAAAGTAATCACTCTATTCTCTTTCTAAAGCCCTGCACTTGCTCAGCTCTTATAAGGAAACATTAATTAACTAAAGCACTACACCCTCCTTGACTTCTCATAAGTATTAGGCTCCCAATTGGTCCTTCCTGATCAAGTGAAAAATCAGTTCCCTTCCTAATCTGATCAGTAAAAAAACAGTTCCCTATACTAATCTGGTATGTCCAAGGGTCAGTTTCAAGGTTACTCTCCAGTCCAGCTGGTGAATCTGGGAATTTTGAGGCAATGTTACAATTGCCTTATGTACACAGACAACCCTCTCCTCCTTCCAACAAACTCTAATACATGTGAGAGATACAGTTACACAGCCAAACTGGAGGCAGAGCTTTCTCAACCCAAGACTGGCACAGTCAGTCAGGAAGAAAAGGTAACCACCCGCACCACAAATCCAGTCTCACACAGACCTATTGCATCTGCATACCCAACACATAAACACACAAAAACATACTCGGTGGCTCTAAATAAAAATCTGCCTAAACAGCAAAGACCTCCTAAGCAGATATGCAAGCAACAGCCACCCCTCAACAATACCCATGAATCACATATCTCACAAAATCAGTGTGCCTCACAGTCACAGCCCTTAAGGCCAAACAACACACCAAATACACTTGTTATAGGGGACTCTATTGTCCGGCACACTGACGTCCCGCTCACCAGACTGAACAAGGAGAAGGTCACTGTAAGCTGCCTGTCAGGTGCCAGGATCCGCCACATAATGCAAGCACTCCAGTCACTCCAAAGCAAGTGCAAGTATGACTCCATCATTGTCCATGCTGGTGTGAATGACCTGAGACGTACCTCCCTGGACTACATGAAAAGAGACATAGAGGAGCTCTCTGACAATGTAGCCCAGGCTGGTATGACCCAGACCTTGAGTAGCATCTTGCCCTCACCAAGAATGATGCCACAGTATAAAGACAAAATGATCAGTTTCAACAATTGACTAAAGTATTGGTGTCATTCAAAGGGGATCCAATATCTGTCAGCCTGGGATGACATGCTCAACAAGCCACGTTGCTTTGCTAGGGATGGCTTGCACCTGTCACCATTAGGATTTCGTATACTGGCTAAGGCTCTTGCCACCCCCATAGTGCTTTTTTTAGTCAAGGCTCAAAGGACAAACCCACCTCCATAGACAACCCAAGGATAAAAAAACTAAAGATAATGCTACTCAATGCCAGAAGTCTAAATCTCAAGATGCACGCACTCGAGGCTCTCCTCAGTATGGAGAAAATCGATGTCTGTGCAGTAACAGAAACCTGGTTCAAGGCTCCTGAGAGCACCCCCAACACCACCAAGTTATAACTCATACCATGCATTTCAGCCCCAAAACTCAGATCGAAGCACAAAAGGAGGGGGAGTATCTATATTCATCAGAGATACCTACACCTCCAGGTTAGTGGCACTGCACGAAGCATCAGAAACCATCCATGTGCAACTAACAGCGGGCAAAATTTCATTTCAATTTGTAGCCTGCTACAGAACACTCTCCCTATTACAGGAACCCCACGTGGCATTCCTGAGAACACTGGAGAATATGAAGGTCTCTCTAAACACTATGTTATTGGGTGACTTCAACTACCCAAACATTGACTGGGAAAACTACTCAAGCCCAAACACTCTCGCCCAATGGTTCCTTGAATTTATAAACTCTAATGCGATGGAACAACTGGTCACCACTCCCACAAGAGGGAACAACATATTGGACCTGGTCATCACCAACATGGGGACTCTATGTTCCACACCAGAGGTAAACCCCTCATTGGTAAGATCAGACCATAAACAAATTTCCCTGGACATCCATATCCCATCTCCACCCCCAGTCAAGGAAATCACTGTAAAGAATTTCTCAAAAGCCAACTTTGCACTTCTCAAGACTGAGGTGGAATCCTTCAAAGCCCCTGGGCCAGAGGATAATACAGCCCAATCCGCAGAATCCTTTACAAATGCATTCTATGAGCACCTGCAGGAATGCATGGATCGTGCTATTCCAAATAAAACCAAGACTCACTCCTCCAAAAACAGGAGACCGGTCTGGTGGACCCCGGCCATAAATAAGCTATACAACAGAAAGAGGAAGCTACTACATGACAGAGCAAAATCCTAAAAAGTAAAGGCATCTCTGATCAGTATTAGCAAGAAACTTCGATCCCTCATAAAATCATCAAAGGCCAGTTTCGAAAGAAAAATTGCCATAGACACTAAAGATAATCACAAGGCCTTCTTTAGTTATGTCAGGAATATTGGTGGAAACTCCCAGATATGCTCTGAATTGTTGCATAACGGTACAAAATATACCAAACCTACAGACATAGCCAACATCATGGCAGACAGATTCAGTGCAAGCTTCTCCCCCCTTCCTCCCCTAAGGAGCAAATGCCTATCCCAAATGAATGTAATCTCCCTGACATCACAGATGCACAGGTGAAAGCTGCCCTCTCCAAAGCAAAAAACACAGCATCTATGGGACCGGACAGTGTCCCAAGCTATGTCTTACACAAGCTCCAAGAAGAACCGAACCCTCACATTAAGTCACTGTTCAAACTTAGCCTTACTACAGGATATGTACCCAAAGAATGGCGCACAACTACATTGGTCCCACTCCACAAAGGTGGTGCCACAACGGACCCCAGGAACTATCGCCCCATAAGCCTGACTAGTCTGGTCTGTAATGCTATGGAGCGTATTATCATGGAACTCATAAACAAAGACATTGGGAGCCTCCAGACACTGGACCCTACTCAATTCGGCTTTGTTAAGGGCAGATCTTGCCTCTTAAACCTAGTTGATTTCTTTGAAACAGTTACCAAAGCCATAGATGAGGGCAAGGTAGTCCACACCACCTACCTGGACCTCGCAAAAGCCTTCGACACAATACCCCACTCAGGCATCATAAATAAGCTTACCAGCTTAAATATCAACCCCTATATCACAAGATGGGTTGCAAACTGGCTCAGAGATAGAACCCACATGGTCAGAATCACAGGTGCCATGTCCGAATCCAAACCAGTTACAAGTGGCATCCCACAGGGCTCAGTTCTGGGACCTATCTTGTTCAGTATATACTTCTCTGAGGTTCAGGCTAACACGGGGGGATTATGGCTGACAAAGTTCGTAGATGACTGCAAACTGGGGGCCATAATCAAATCTCCAGCTGACACAAGCATCCTCCAAAAGGGTCTCACAGAGACGGATACTTGGTGCCAGAGCCACAACCTCAAGCTAAATGCTAAAAAGTGCATAGTCATCCCCTTTGGGAAAAACAAGGTGCCCACAAATTACCACATAGGTGGTAATCCATTAAATATGGGAGAAGTAATTAGAGATTTGGGGACCAACGTAGATAGTAATCTCTCCTTTGATAATCACATTGCCAAAGTGGTTAGAAAGACCTTATATATAGCCCACCTTATCATGAAAGGGTTTGCATCTAGATCAAGAGAGGTCATTGTGCCCCTCTACTCATCACTCATCGGGCCCAAAATTGAATACAATGCCCCTTTTGGGATGTACCTTACCCGACACCTGCAGAAACTGGAGAGACCCCAAAAGTACCTCACCAAGAGGATCATGGGCTACAAACAGATGTCCTATGCAGCTCGACTAAAGAAACTCCACCTCTACTCAGTTGCTTACTGCCTACTCAGAGGCAATCTATGCCTGATGTACAAAGCCATGTCAAACCCAGAATTAATGGACATGCTCCACCTCAAAAAATCCAAGTCCCTTAGAGCTACATGCTCCAGGGACTTAAACCTCAGCACAAAAATAAATAGGACATGCTGGAGGGACAGATTCATTTCCCAGAGGCTCCCCTCACTCTGGAATAGAATCCCAATTCATGTTAGACATAGCCCCTCACTGACCCTCTTCAAGCGAAATCTGGATGCGTGGATGGGAAATCGCAAATTCACCCCTGGGATCTCTTCTGTGTCCCTGCTAGACAGAGGCACAGTAAACTAATCTTAAAAGGGTACCTTCTGTGACCTACTTTACAAAGGCACAGTAGGCTAATCTAATAGGGAGGTGGAAGCCAAATACACTCTGGCTAGGCTTATAAATGCCCTAGGGCAGATAGCCTAGTATCTACCTATGAACCTATGAACCTATAAAGAAGCCTGTGCATACAGCTCCAGCAAGATTGCAAAGAATGATGCTCAAATTGCAAAAGTACAACTTCAAAATGGTCTATACCAAAGGCAAACTACTTTATTTGGCTGATACCATATCCAGATCACCCAGAAATAAGATGGAACAGCTTGAAGCAGAGAATTTTGACTTTGATGTGATGGCAGTGCGTAATTTCTCTACCACTAGACTTGATGAAATGAGAGGTCATACAAAGACTGATCCAATTTTGCTAAAACTCAGTCACTACATTAATGTTGGATGGCTGTCAAATCAACCTCGTGTACCACCTGAAGTGCAAACTTATTTTCCTTACAGAGATGAGATGTTGATGGAAGATGGCATTATTTTCAAAGGTTCTAAAATTATTGTTCCTGCTTCCTTCATCAAGAATATATCCAGATTTTGCATCGTGGTCACCCAGGTTCTGCATCCACTAAGAGAAGAGTGAGAGAATTAGTATTTTGGCCTTCATTACTAAAGAAATTGATAAAGTACTTTCTTCTTGTTCAGTATGCAATAGTACTAGACCACATTTGCAAAGAGTACCACTTCAGCTAAGTCAAGTTCCTGAACTACCTTGGTCAAAGTAGCCACTGATATCTTCGAGTGGAACAATCAACACTACTTAGTATTGATAGACTATTATTTGAATTGGTTTGAGATTGACTTACTACCTAATTTAACATCCATTACTATTATTACTAAATTGAAATGTCATTTCTCAGTCCACGGTAGTCCACACAAAGTTATTTCTGACAATGGTACTCAATTTACTAGTCAGTTGTTTTGGAAATTTGCAAGAGAATGGGACATTGTACATGTTACTAGTAGTCCTGAATATCCACAGTCAAATGGATTACCTGAACGTGCAGTGCAGAGTGCAAAGCAATTACTTGAAAGGTCAAAGTGTGACAATACTGATATTGTTTTGAATTTACTTAATCTGAGAAACATATCCTGTGAAGATATATTTGGCTGACCTGCTCAAAGACTTCTATCCAGGCAAACCAGAATGATGCTACATATTAGTTTCAGTTTACTGAGGCCTAAAGCTAAGAACAGAGCCATCAAGGCTCAATTATTCAAGAAGCATTCTGTCCAGAGGTCCAGTTATAATAAAACGAGCAGATTTCTTCATCCGTTGAGGGAAGGAGAGACAGTGAGGATGCCAATGGCAAAAGGTTTTGACTGAATTGTTCAAGTTACAGGTTTATGTACTGAGCCAAGATACTACCTTGTAGAATCTGAGGGTGTGGAGTACAGGAGAAATCGCAGACATCTTCTTCCTGTACCAGAATCTTCTTTGCAGCACTGTTCCTGTGATACAGACTCTAGATCTTAGAGCGAACCAAATATTGTTCCCATCCCAAAGTGTGTTTTAGCTTCTATTTCCATTCCAGAGGATGTTCCAAATACTCCAGAGGTTGAACATTCTGTAGAGACAGCTCCAGTTGCTAAACCTAATTCCCAGTTTTATGTCACAAGATATGGTTGAATATCCAAGGCCCAGTGTGATATATGCAGCAACATGGACATAACTGTATATATGTACCTAGTCTTGTATAATTGCATGACACAGAACTACTTGTAATATCTGCATGCCAAATAGATTCATAACATTGCATGATCTATTTCTCAAAGAGAGAGGATGTAGATCCAAGTGAATGTGCTGTGTCTTTAAGAAGCATATCAAGGACTGAACATGCACATATGAATACCAGGCACGTGCTATTCCTAGTGCCATTTTGAGAGTGCAGCCAGAGAGTGAGCATGTATGATTGCAGTAGTTAGTTTGTATATAAGTTACTTAAGTTAAAGTCAGTAAACTTGTATCATGATATGTTTGTATGTAATAAAGCTGCTTGAACAGAACCCACAAAGACTCTTCTATTGTGTCCAAAGTAGAAGAGCTGCCCTACCCAAGACCAGGTGCTAAGCATATGTTTATGAAAAATCCCTGTTTAGCCCTCCAACACTAGAAGGTAAGCTGATGCAACAGAACACAATGAATGATAATTGTGTATCTTTCTACATAAGATGTCATGTCCGAAAGACATGCTTTTCCTTGGTAATTTGCTCATTTCATTCATCAAATATCTACCTGCAGCTCCACACACTTTTGGTTTGACCAACCCTTTCAGTTGTTTTATGCCTTCTTAAAGACCTTGTGGATTAACAGTCTACCAGACACTCAGGAAGTAAGTTTTAAGAGCCCACAGTTCTTTCTGTGAAATAATTTCTCCAGTCGAGGATAAAGTGAATAAGCACAAACTGCATATAATGGATCCTCATCCCTCCTTTGTTTCATGTTTTAGTTTTCTCCCTTCACACACACACACACACACACACACACGCACGCACACACACACACACACACACACACACACACACACACACACACACACACATATATATATATATATATATATATATATATATATATATATACATAAAGACACGCATATATCTTGTGTGCCCATATCTCTACTCTCTCTCTTTCTCTCTCTCTCTCTCTCTCTCTCTCTCTCTCTCTCTCTCTTCCTCTATCCCTTTATCTGATGACTGCAAGCTGAGCAGTTCCATGCACTCTATTTTTTTCTCTACCTCTCACATGACCTTCCACTGGATAATTTTGTTGCATATGCTTGTCCTTGTATGGTCTATTATAATGCACACAGTGCTATACAGGTTATCTCACCAGTGAGTGACAGACTAGAAGTATAACATCCCTATCATTGGAATATGTGTCCCACACAATATATTCCTACACTTTTCAGGATGGTCCTGCAGTGCGTCTTGTGCCTGGCACTGGTGCTAGTCTCTCACAGGTCTGCTTTTCAACTGCTCTGTCCCTTAATGTTAGCATCCTCCAGCTAATTTGTGATCATCAGGTTGCTGTGTCTAAAGTGCAGAATTTTATATTTATCTTTATTGAACCTCACTTGCCACATACTTGTCCATTTGAAGAGAATTTCCAGGTCCTGTCTAAGGTATTTGATACATTCCAGGTTATGGCTTTGAGTTTTGTGCCATCCAAAAATAGATTCAATCTCTTAGTCACTTCCTCTGACAGATCTTTGATGAATATGTGCAATAGTGTGGGCCCCAGCATTAACCCTTGCAGCACTTCATGGGTCACTTTTCTCATCCTTGACATCTTCCCCTAATCATCACTGTCTGAGCTCTATTTCCTAGCCTTTGCTATGCCAGCATTTCTGCCCCTCCCTACCCATTTTGCTTGTTGAGTACATAGGCTGTCCTTCTTCACAGTGATGCCTTGCTGGCTGCAGTCCTAAAGACAATTTTCCTTTAGAGAAGCATTAAGCTGTTGCTGTAAGATCCCTGCTAAAACATGTTGTGTAATTACCATCAGGATACCTGGCCTGTATCTTTACTTGAACACAACTCTGAGACTTTGAAACAAGCATAATTATACTTTGGCCTTACAAATGTTGTCACAAATGCAATATAACAACAGTTGTAAACAAACTACCATAATGTCTTTAACTCATAATAAAGGGTTATGATGAGAAACCAGATAATAATTCTTTGTAGTGCATGGAGCTTTATTATTGCATGTAATGCTAGCCACAGAAAAAAAAAGCTCTTACGTTTTGCTGGCTTTTAAAGCCATGAAGGACTTAGTGAGCTCTGAAAAAAATGTGTAAAAAATGTCTTTTATGATTACACTCACCTTGCCATGCTCCTCAACTGTCCAAAATTTTGCAGAATCGCCAGATTTCTGCCTTATATATTTGGTCTATTCCACATAAAATCTGAGGTTTTCTGAAAATCACTGAGGGCTGAAGTAACTAAATTATGACATGCATTTGTGTTTCAGACTTCACATCCTCCAGAAAATGCAGGTTAACACAAGTTGTGCTATTCTATCAACTTTCTAAATTTATGAATCAGGGATCCATTACCAGACCAGACTACAAGCAGAATCAAATCTGTTTTTATTTTGCTGCTGTTGTTTGCCGGTCAGTACTGGCAGATTTGACTGTATGTGTGAGACTTGACCTGAACGCAGGGAGTTCTACACATTTGTTAGGATCAGATCTCCTGCTATAGTAATACTTAACTGATTTATTTTTTCCTGGATAATGGAGCTTAATCATAGCACTCTTTGCACTGCATGGAATTTATATTGATGTAAATTTTCTTCTTACAAGTTACTCTTTAGATTGGATTAGCATGAAATATGGTTATAAATCTCAGATCGGCATTATACTTTGCAATAGTTTATTATGTAGATGTAGTGCAAATATTAATATGTAACATCACAGCATCATTTGGTATATTTTGCATTGTCCGTAGTGTGTTACAGCATTACAACACCACTTATTGCACTATAAGGCATACTAGCATACCTCTCAACTGTACAGATATTTGCAGAATGTCCAGATTTTTGCCTTATATATTTGGTCCATTTTTCATAAAACAGTGGTTTCTGGCAACTCATTAAAAATTAAAGTCAGAAGATAATGACAGATATTTGAGTTTCAGACTTCATACTCTTTAGAAAATGTATTGCAAAACCTGTTAGTCTATGAGCATTGTAAGTTTGTAAGAGCAATATTTAAAATTGCCCTTATTTTTACGCCATTGTCCCTCATTATCTTTGGCTTTGTACAGATTTTTTATTCTAAGAGGGTGAGAGGTATGCATAGTAGTAATCTGTAATTCACTGTCCTCACAATGGTGACATTAATATGTCAGCCATACATAATAATAATAATAATAATTTTATGTTTAACAATTAATTTGATATGTACATTCACTGATTATAATTATGCAAACAAGTATTAATATCTCTGTAACCATAGTAGACAAGCCTCAACCATCAGACTATAGATCTGGGCTCCAAATGGTCTAGTTACTCCTCTGTTTGCAGCTTTATATAAGATTTCATTTGATAATACAATATATGGTGTAATCACCCTTTGGTTCATGTTATTAATACAACTATTGACATATGTCATACACTCAAAATATTTGCAGGAGAAAAATCAATGTTTTTCTGTTACCAAGTATACCACTCATGTGATGAGCCATTCATAACCTCTCGGGTGACTGGACAAGTGAAATACTGAATCACAAGCTAACCAAGTGCAATATGCCCGAGATAAGTACAGAAATATGATAAATATGCAAATGCACATATCTTATTACTGAACAAGTTGGAATATCAGCCCTGCTTACGTTCAGCTTAAGCACAGGAGAGCATTCCAGAAAAAGAGAACAAAAGGATATTCAAGTGCTTCCATTTCACTGAATGAAAAGTGCTCCTGGTGTCTAGTGTTCCCCATCGCCCACACAAACACAGTCAATTTGAAGCACGGCTCATTAAAAAAAATTGTTCATAGGTTCATAGGTTCATAGGTTCATACTAGGCTATCTGCCCTAGGGCATTTATAAGCCTAGCCAGAATGTGTTTGGCTTTCGCCACCCATTTTAAATTTATTTTGCTATGCCCTTTTTCGAGGTTAGTATACTGTGCCTCTGTCTAACAGTGACACAGAAGTGATACCCGGGGTAAACCTATGATCACCCATCCACTCATCAAGATTCCTCTTGAAGAGAGTCAATGAGGGACTCTGCCTAACCTGGACTGGGATTTTATTCCAGAGTGAAGGGAGCCTCTGGGTTATAAATCTGTCCCTCCAGCATGTCCTATTTATTTCAGTGCTGAGGTTCAAGTCTCTTGAAAGCGTAGCTCGATGGGATTTGGATTTTCTAAGGTGCAGCATGTCCATTAATCCCAGGTTGGACATGGCTTTATATGTCAGGCACAGATCGCCTCTGAACAGGCGGTATGCCACTGAGTAGAGCTGGAGTTTCTTTAACCGGGCAGCATATGGCATCTGTTTGAGCCCTTTGATCCTCTTGGTGAGGTACTTTTGGGGTCTTTCCAGTTGCTGCAGGTGTCTGGTAAGGTACATCCCAAAAGGTGCATTGTACTCAATTATGGGCCTGATGAGCGATGAGTAAAGAGGCACAATGACCTCCCCTGATCTAGATGTGAATCCCTTCATGATTAGGTGGGCTATATAAAATGTTTTTCTAACCACTTTGGCCACGTGGTTGTCAAATGAGAGATTGCTATCAACTTGGGTCCCCAGGTCCCTAATTGCTTCTTCTGTACTTAATGGATTTCCACCTATGTGGTAATTTGTGGGCACTTTGTTTTTGCCAAAGGGGATGACTATACATGTTTTTGGCATTTAGCTTGAGGCCATGGCTCTGGCACCAGTTGTCTGTTTCTATGAGGCCCTTTTGGAGGATGCTTGTGTCTGCTGGAGAGTCGATTATGGCGCCCAGTTTGCAGTCATCTGCGAACTTGGTCAGCCACAGTCCTTCCGTGTTGGCCTGTACCTCCGAGAAATATATACCGAACAAGAGAGGTCCCAGGACTGAGCCTTGTGGGACACCACTTGTAACTGGTTTGGAGTCTGACATGGCTCCAGCAATTCTAACCATGTGGGTTCTGTTGTATTCAAGAAAAAAAACATGTGTATGTATATATATATATATATATATATATATATATATAGATATATATATTTAGTAAAATTAGACTTCTAAATAATAACTTAAAAATATCCCTAGTGTCTGGTCTGTAATGTCTCTCATCACCACCCCATCCCAACAAACACACATTTTGGTTGAGTGCAGTAGTGCACTGCAAAACAAAAAAGGATATTCAAGAGCTTCATCTGACTGTAATCTATTGCTGATATCTAGTGCTCTCCCCCAACACACACACACACACACACACACACACATTCAGTAGGACATTAAAAAAAAGGATATCCAAGAGTTCAATTTCATTGAATAAAAAGTGTCCCTGGTGTCTAGTGTGTCCCCGGCCCATTTTTTTTTTCATACTCACAGTCAATTTGTAGCGCAGTACATCCCCTGCATAAAAAAAGTAAATAAAACGGCATCTTCCTTCCTTCCAGCACTATGTATATGAAACACAGTAAGATGATCATCCACCCAGAAAATCTAGCTGTTCCAATGTTGGCCAAAAGCAAGCTCCAAAATAAAATTGCTGATCCTGCACCTAAGATGCTTACACAACCACTCCCCCAAACACAGAGACTTACTTCTTCTAAGTATAATACTCATGCAGCTCACAGTCAACACCCTCCACAAATAAATAAATAAATAAAGTGACGTGGTATGGCCCTTCACTGCAACTTTCCCACCATAATGCCTTTGCCAAATATCCTGATTGTAGGAGCAATCAGCACAGCATGTTCTTGCCACTATTATTTCCCCCCGGCATAAAGCTTCCTATAACAATGTGTTAAGAAGTAGAACATGGGTTTCCATCACTTCTTGCACTAATCTGGGTTTGCTGATGTACATATACAGTAAGATGATAGGCCACCTAGACTCTCTGGCTGGTCCAAAAGTAAATTCCAAAAGAGAATGGCTGCTGTTCCTCCTCTGATTCTTGCAAAAGCTGTAGAAGAAAGGAAGCGGTGTAAGGCACAGCCCGATTTTTATGGACAGAAGACTGGGTACCCCAAAAGAACACATCATCTGGCAAGTCCATTTAGTGGTCTAGCAATGTGATTTGTGGATGTTCTGTGACATGTGAGAACAATCTAGTTTCTTTGCAAAACCTGGTAAAGCAAGGATTCAAAAAATACAAAAGTAAGAAGCAGGATTTTTATTTCTTTATCTTGGTGTTTAAAGTGCAATTATTCAGTACATATTGTATGACTGTGCCTACAGTAAAGGAAGATCGTGGTACTGAACATGTTATTATGAATGGTGCACTGCATGTGAAAAAAATGTGAATAACTACTTTTTCTTATTACTTTACACATGAACAACACACAAGTGCATTTACCGCATTTGTTTATGTGTAATATATTTTCACAGCCTACATGGTACACTTAAAGTTCAGAGCTCACTGTGCAGGTATAGGCATGTGAAAGAGCATCTGGTTCCTTACAATGACACTGTGAATCAGCACAAGTGGAACTATGGGTGAGGAAGAGGGTTTCTTACAATGATACTGTGAATCAGCACAAGAGGAACTGTGGGTGAGGAAGAGGGTTCCTTACAATGACACTGTGAATCAGCACAAGTGGAACTGTGGGTGAGGAAGAGGGTTCCTTACAATGACACTGTGAATCAGCACAAGTGGAACTGTGGGTGAGGAAGAGGGTTTCTTACAATGACACTGTGAATCAGCACAAGTGGAACTGTGGGTGAGGAAGAGGGTTCCTTACAATGACACTGTGAATCAGCACAAGTGGAACTGTGGGTGAGTACAATGACACTGTGAATCAGCACAAGTGGAACTGTGGGTGAGGAAGAGGGTTCCTTACACTGACACTGTGAATCAGCACAAGTGGAACTGTATGTGAGGAAGAGGGTTCCTTACAATGACACTGTGAATCAGCACAAGTGGAACTGTGGGTGAGGAAGAGGGTTCCTTACAATGACACTGTGAATCAGCACAAGTGGAACTGTGGGTGAGGAAGAGGGTTCCTTACAATGACACTCTGAATCAGCACAACTGGAACTTTGGGTGAGGAAGAGGGTTCCTTACAATGACACTGTGAATCAGCACAAGTGGAACTGTATGTGAGGAAGAGGGTTCCTTACAATGACACTGTGAATCAGCACAAGTGGAACTGTATGTGAGGAAGAGGGTTCCTTACAGTGACACTCTGAATCAGCACAAGTGGAACTTTGGGTGAGGAAGAGAGTTCCTTACAATGACACTGTGAATCACCACAAGTGGAACTGTGGGTAAGGAAGAGCTAATGAGTATCATTTATCAGTGTGGGGTTCCAGTATTATGCATGGTGTGTGAAATAGGAAGGGCAAGTGTTTTGTAGGAAACAGAAAACCACAGCAACCTGAAAACTAAACTCTTACTGCAAAATACTCTATGAATCTGTGATAATTTCCCAGATCTATGTACACATTAACTTCTACATGTCTTACTTGTGAATGTGCAGTTGTTACTGGTCTGGATTCACAGATGTATGTGAGTTGCACATATGTTACTCTCTGAACTGCTTCAACACGTACCAAGTAATTAGCTGAAGATACTGTAATGCATGTACTGTGTACAAGATGACAGTGACTGGCCTGATCCAGAGGCTTGCCCACAAGTAGCTGAAAAGTATTACTGACTGCCTACTTTAATCACTGAAGTGTGCAGTTAAATTGTTAAGGCACAATATGGCTGGAGAGCTTTTCTGTCACTGACATTGCAAAATGTTATTCATTTTAAGCTGTGTTAATGGACCACGTTTGTTTTAGTAATGTAAAAAAACATCATAATATGAGGTAAGAGAGACAATGTTTGAGGACAAAGCAATAACTCATTCACCAGAATATATTGGTACAGTAATATTTCTTAAAGGCTGCACAGAGCTGCAGCTCAGGGGACATCAATGTGTCTAGTCATTTTGTGTGTGTGTGTGTGTGTGTGTGTGTGTGTGTGTGTGTGTGTGTGTGTGTGTGTGTGTGTGTGTGTGTGTGTGTGTGTGTGTGTCTGTGTCTATGTACACATACATGCACGCAAGAGCACTTGCACAATATTTTATTTTTTTGAGACATTCCACATTCCAGTGTACATCCATGTACTTTAACAGACCAGAAATACCACGTCTGTTTGAACATGACACAGATGAGCTTGTTTCTGATTAGGTTGATAACAAAGGATGCATGCATATGGCTTGTGTGACATTCTATGAGAGAATGGTGTAATGGAGTCCACACTGCAAACATGAAAGTATATTGGAATAAACCATTAGCAGCAAAGAGTGTAGCAACATATGAGCCAGGCAGTTCAAATTAAAATATAACCATGAAACATATAAAAAATAAAGAACTTTAATGAAGGAGGTAAGCACTTTCACATAAGAGCTTCTTCAGACCAAAAAATCCTTCATCATAACATTGCATTTAAATAGTTTTCATCATCCAATCAAAATGTATTCAATTTAATTGCATTCATTTAAAGTAGTATTCACATTTACCCAAATTTAAAAGGACATACACCTACAATTCTACCTAAGCATACTAAAACAACATACAGATTCCTATGCATCTTTCTAGCAGCATGTAACCACATATAAAAAAATGCATCTGTATAAAAAGAATGTATTTCCAACATGTCATCATATATATATATATATATATATATATATATATATATATATATATATATATATATATATATATATAGACACACACATATAATATATATATATATATATATATATATATATATATATATATATATATATATACATATATACACACACACATATATCTATGTTAAATAGACTTTTCAGAATCTCCATTTAAACTAAATGTTCCCTTGTATGTATATGTTATTGCTTAACACCTTCTTGTCATAAGCATATTATTGTGCAGGCAAAACCCACTTGCTACTTAACTGATAATTTCCTAGATTTCAATGTGGGCTTAATGGATGCTCTCTCATTTAAGCCCATACCTCTATCTGCCCTGAGTCTGATAATCCATTTCACTTCTTTGCTTTCAGTTAGATTTCTAACGTCACCTTCACATATGGTAGGTATAACTCTATATCTATTACCATAAATACAAATTGGTGATCTTCCCCTGACATTATGACATGCTTGGATAAGGCATTCATTGGGAGTTTGATCCTTATATTATATATATGCTCTCTCACCCTATCTCAAAGGACTCTGTCAGTTTTCCCAACATGGAATGATCCACATGCCGTGCACCGAGCAAGGTACACAACATGTGGTGTTCTACAGTTTGCACAGATGTTAAATGTAAAGTATTGGCCTGTATCTGGATGTACAAAAGATGCAGCTGCATCCATATAGTGGCATAAATTACAATTCCCACATGGGTGTGTACCCAGTGTCCCTTCAACATAACTGCCATTATGTTTTGGATAGCATAGAAGCCTTTTCAGGTTGCATTTAGTTTTAAATAGGAATTTAGGATGTTCCCCAACAACCTCCCTGACATCTGAGTCTGTTGTCAATACTCTCCAGTGCTCATTTATAATGTCAATAATAGACCTAGCAACCATGGTGAAGAACAAAGGTACCTTAACTGGGGTAGGCATTGGTGTGCCCATCTCCTGTTGTACATTATTAATAGTAGATGAATAATAGGGTCTAGCTCTATCCATCCTGAGATTATTATGTTCCACAAGATTCCTCTCGATTTCAGACAAGCTATAACCTCTCTCCATTAATCTTTCTATAAGTTTAACCAATTCATTTTGGAATCCTTCATCCATACCATTTAATCTGGATGCTCCCATCCCTTGTTCCTTTATAATATTTCTGAATATATGCTGGGGATGCATACTGTTCCTAAACAACAATGTGTTCCTGTAACAGTTTCCTATAGACACCCGTGTTAATAAGGCCATTCCCTAGTCTCTCCACATATATATCTAAATATTCAATTCTAACTTGGGAGTAACTCATGGTGAATTTCAGATATTCAAACATTCCATTTAATTCCTCAAGGAATCTTTCTAATTCTATCACTGTACCTGCCCAAATTAAAAAGAGATCATTGACAAAACATCAATAGAATCGAACATGTTCAAGATATGACTCCGTTCTAAACAGTGTATCTTTCTCCCACAGTGCCATGAACATGTTGACGTAGCTATTGCCACATGAAGTGCCCATAGCTACATCATCATGTTGGATGCAAACATGCTCATTGAATGTAAAGACATTGCTCTCAATCACAACTTCCAAAAGGGAGCTTATCAAATCTATGTGTTCATGTCCATATTCACTGTGCCTATGTAAATGTCTGCACAAACTGTATACCCAGATTGTTGGGTATAATGGTAAATAAGGACTGTATGTCCAAGGTGATGAAATAATAACTCGGATTCAACACATCAGAACCACAGTATGGGTACAAATCAACTAAAAATTGTACCAGTATAAAAATGAATTGTGTATGGGATGAACTGAATAACCCAGACAATATGTCAGGAAGACTGTCATATAGGTTGTGTGTAAATAAAGGTGTAATATCTTGTGAATAAAAGTATAACCCCAGGAGTGCTTGTGTACATACTGCTTTCATGTGTTGTTGTAGTGTTGCATTCTATAAATAGTACTGTTGTATTAAACAGTGTTACCCACACTGATGAACGTAGTTAAAATGTGCAGGAAGTTCAGTATAACAATGTTGGAAGTCCCAAGGGGTCTGTCATATACAACAACTGAGGGAGACTTAGAAACCATTGGAATGCTTTACACCAGTTCCCTCATAGCACGCTGTACTGCGATGTCAACTGTAATATTTTTACCACACACAGCAGGGGGTTTGAATCCCGGGAGTGGTAGTACTTTGTATGCATAATCATATCCCACAACTGTACAGAGTTTGTAAGAATGTTCAGATAAAAAGCCGTATACATAATTAGACCCAACGACTGTACAGACTTTGCTAGAATGTACAGATAGTATGATGTAAGCAAAATCATAAACATCAACTGTACAGACAGTGGCAGAATGTTCAGGTAGTAAGCTGTATGCATAGTCATATGCCTCAACTGTTCTGATCTGTCCAGCATGTCCAGATAAAAGGCTCATATCTGTTTCCCCGTAACCTGTTCCCCTGATAAATCAGTGAGATGATCCAAGAAATGTAGGCAGCTTATACTGACATATAATGGATAGTGAGACCTAAACATAAAAAAAGAATGTATATGAAAACAAACCTGTTATTGTAGCATCTCACCCAAAGTGTATGACAGCTATTCCAAAATATGTCACATTAACACCTGCAACCTGTCAAGCCTTGACCAGAGTGTCTGCAATAACGGATTGTTAGGTATGTGTATAACATCAACATGGACTCTGGGAGTATGTGTAGTATTCGTCAGGTAGTGTTAACAAAGTTCCCTCCACAGCTATAACAGGTAAGAGGTGTAGACTGTAGTTACAACACAGTTCACTCCTATACATGATGGAGATAGGAAATTCACCCCGGGAATCATGTCAGTCACCCTGCTAGACAGGGGCCCAGAGAAGTAAATATTGTGGGAAGAAATATCCAGGGAATTGTTATGGCTAGGCTTGCATAGGCCCTAGGGCTGATAGCCTAGTACCAACCTATGAACCTATGAACCTATACATGTCTACAACCATGGAATGTGAGCGTATGTGTAGAATCTGTGAGGTAGTGTTAACAAGGATTTTCCCCACAGCTATAACAGGTAAGAGGTGTAGACTGCAGGTACAACACAGTTCACCCATACACTTGTCTACAAGCATGGAATCTGGGAGTATGTGTTGAATCTGTTAGGTAGTGTAAACAAAGAATTTCCCCACAGCTATAACAGGTAAGAGGTGTAGACTGTAGGTACAACACAGTTCTCTTATATACATGTCTACAAGCATGGAATCTGGGAGTATGTGTAGAATTTGTCAGGTAGTGTTAAAAATATTTTCTCAACAGCTATAACAGGTAAGAGGTGTAGACTATATGTAAGACACAGTCCACGTATATATTAATCTGCAAAGATACCATTGTACAAAGTAAGGCCATTGGGTAGTGTAATAATACATGTAAGGGACAGATCACTGCAGTGACTAAGAAAGTTGTGAAAACTACAGGGATATATTAGTTGTTAATTGACCTCTCTCTCTCTCATCCCCACCATATGTGCAACAATAACCTAATTACACACCTAAATGGCTACGTGTACACTCCAATCTTTTGTTGGGACATATGCCCTATTGCTTTATAAATATTCACATTTGGTTCTATGCATTTGCCTTGTTAATATACTCACAATATTGGTGGCCTGTTGCCATCAATGAAACCTACATGCTGTTGTAATGGCCACTGTTGTCCCATATATGCATGTGTTCTGCTCACCCTGCAACTGTTGTAAATCTGGTGTATTGGGTTAATGGGAATACCTATGCATGCTGTTATAACTAATTCTGAATGCTTTTGACTATTACTAACCGATATCTGTCCTAAACTGGCAACACCACAGCTCATATGGGAAGACAGGTCCCAGTGGGCCCAGCTGTCCCACTTTAGCTGGCCATGGCATCGGGCACCAGCACATCTTGGGCCCAGCCTGGGACTTCCTCCTCCAATGGCCCTGCACCACCTTTGGGTGGAACCGCATCAGGGGATGGGGCTCGGCCCCCACCTGGGAGCAGGGGCAGAGAGGTACCTGTCACCTGCCGTCAGGTCTGGGCCGTGGTGTGTAGGAAGCTCGACAGGGAGATTCAAGACCAGCTACACCAGCTTGAGGGCCACCTGACGCAATTAGAGGGTGAGCCTGCCCCTCCTATCCAGCCACCAGCACAGCCACCTTTGGGGCCGTAAAGGTGCAGTGGTGACTGCCCATGGGTGGGGACCTCAGTCCCACTGTTTCCATTTGGGGGCTCATGGGCTTGCGACTTCCAAACACCCCTCCCCGTCCAAGGTGTTTACCCCCCACATGTGTCATATACTGGCCCTGTATGCGTTGTTTGTCTTGTCTGTTAACCTCAGAAAAAGCAAAAAACCAAAACGGAACGCTGTAGCTTGCTAAAAAACACCAATAATGTCCCAGCAGTTCAGATACTCCAGAATCACTGCACAAAAAAAGAAACACCCGAGTTCAATGCAGGAACGGGAGCGTCCTTTAATCAGTGGCTCAAGGGCCACTGCAGGCCAGCGGACAATGAAAGAGCCGATGGGGTGGTACGCCTGATTAAAGCTTGACTCGCTGTTCTTCTTTTTGGTTTTTTTTTTTTTTTTTTTTTTTTTTTTGGTTGTTTTTTTCTTGTCTGTTAACCTACCCAACCTACCTCCCCAAATATACCTACTACCCCTCCCCAACATCCCACTCTCACCTGAAAAAGAAAAGGGCAATCTGTTCCCACAAAAAATATCGCCCCATACAGAGCTGTCCATTTTGCACACATGTCCACTGGACACAAGTAATCTGGTCTAATTGGTGTCACAATGAATTACTGTTGTCCTCACCCCCACCCAGGGGTTTGAGTGTCCAAATCTACCTCCAAATCCAGTGTATATGCACAGCTGTTGCTGTAGAAGAAATGGGCAACTATGGACCTTCCTTACACCCTTCCTGCACATCCCTGGCTATTTTCCCTAATGTTCTTCCCTCTTTGGGTCCCTTTTTTCACCACTTTCATATCAACCCTTTTTCTTTTCTTTTAAAGAAATTAGTAAGGGGGCTAAGCAGGAGTAAGCACTTTTAAGCAGCAGTAAGCTGGTTTAATTCTGTTTGTGTGGGGGTAAGCAATTCAGAAGCTAACAGAATATAAGAAATTGTAACTGGTAGTTAGCAGTGCTTAGCTCCACACAAAACCATACAAATCCGCTTACAACTGCTTTAAAGTGCCTTAATCACTCTGTATCCAATGGCCTGTGTTCGGCCCAGCAACAAAATAAACAGCCTCTACAAGGCCCATACCCAGGACCCTGCATACCACAAAGTGATTTACCACTAAGCGCTGCCAGATGTATATAAATCGGATATTTTCAGAAACATATCATCCAGCCCAGTCATGCAACATTACAGAGAATGTATACCAACATCTAGATGTATGTGTGTAAATATATTAATATCTAAACAGATACAACATCTATACCTGTTGATATATATATATATATATATATATATATATATATATATATATATATATATATAAATATATATGAACATATATACATGCAAATGCCTACATTGACACATATATATGTCTACACCTATATGTCTACATATACACAGCAAGGTATATATATGTATGCAGATATATATCTATGTAGGTATGTACAGACATAGTCATATATATGTAAGCAGATATATATATCTATATAGGTATATGTGGCCATACATCTGTAGATAGCAATGGTAGATTAACAAAAACAAATATGTCCACATGCACCGTTAATGGGTTTGAGAGGCCCCAAACAATATACGTCTTGTACGAATAGGCATACTCCCCCCACAGCCATACACATCCACCCTGCAATACAAAGTGTTGTAGATCCCATAACCAGGACCTGACATGACATGGGCACAAGATGTTAACAGTACTACATCCCACCTGTATGAAGTCAGGCTGGTATTGGTAAGATATCATGCAATAAAATCTGGCTCCCATAGGAAATGTAAAATGTGGAAGCTATCAACATCTCCAGGATACATATACACAGACACATATATGCAGATACAGATATACATATATATATATATATATATATATATATATATATATATATATATATACATGTGACTACACATACATACGCATATATATGTACAGTAAGATACATATGTAGAAGGTGCACAAAATATGGAACAGCCACTATGCCTACAGTTCACAGCAGTAGTGGTGCTGCGGTAGCATTGTTGCCTCACAGCAAGACATTGTCGTGTTCGATTCTCAGCTAGAGCGTCTTCTGTGTAGAGGCATACATGGAGGCATGCGTGAATGGGAGTGCCTTCGTTGAAGGTTGTGCATCAGGGCTGGTAACTCCGCATGTAAAAATCCCCTACCAAACATTAGCGGACCGGAGTTCTGCTGTGGTGACCTCTAACCGGGATAAGCCGAAAGACACAACAACTATTCCTACAGTTCTCACCTGAACACCTGGACACTGTATGGGCCACCATACAAATGACAATCATTGCCTGCAACATATAGCCACTGAGAGGTCATAGGGCAAAAATCCACACATAGGTTTGCAGAAATGGTAAACCTTTATTTGTGTACTATTACAGTTCTATATACTATTGCTACTGTAATTGTGATTGTCTTTACAGACATTGTGTGTGTGGGAGGTCACATCTGCTTTCTACATGTGTGCCATTGGCTACTGACAGACATCCTAAGGACATCATAGTAAAGTACCTCTGCTAGCATGTACTGCCCCTGTCGACTGCAGCAGAGATATTGACCAATATGTGTGGACATTCTGACACACTGTACAGTCCAGAGGTATACACAGAACTCCTTAGTGCAAAACATGTGTACCATGCCTGACAATATGGATGTTAACAGCCATGTAGATGGGTATAACACATAACGACTAGTATACATATGCCACCATAGATTATGCATTCACACTCCCCTGTCTGGCCTGACATGTAATAACTGTTGGTACAGGGGTGCCATGGCCACATACTATCCACTAGATATCGACATACATCTGTACAGCATCCCACTGCTCTGTCTGACATACATGACTGTTAAGGGAGGCCCAGCAGCAGTACATCTGGCAAGTATCTGCACATGACATCTCACTGGGTAAGTACACTAAGCTGCTAGGCATGTAACAATGCACTGTGCAGGCGACAGGCAGATTGGCTCAACAATGGGCTGCATCTCCTATGGGGGAATGCATATGTACCTGCATATATAGCAGGCTGTACAGGCATGTCACAGCACAGGGTAAGATGCACCTGTGTGAAAGTGCATAACCACAACCAATTTGAACACAGCCACAGCCACATATGGCAAGCTAGCATGATATTACAGTATATGGACTATCTGTTCGACACCATCCTCATATGTGCCAGAAACACTAACCCTACATATACTGAGCCACTACACAGTTTGGTCTGATGGCTGACTGTGGTAGGAGACATGTGTGTGTATGGCCCTACAAATATGTAAGCCAATTTGGTAACATACAGTGGAGCAGGATGTAACAGAGATAGGATGGGACCTAGGACGATGACAACTACCATAGTCTGTACACAGGCCAAGGTACATATTAACAATACACACACTGTTGACATTCACCATAAGTACCCAGACCTCAGTACTGTACAAACAACCACAGTATGTCCAGGTTATGTCATCAAATATAACCCCTACTGAACATAACGTGTAGCAGTCTGATATCTCACTGGCTTGTTATCAGATATGGTGTTCAGCACATATGCACCTCTTAATGTATGACATATGCACAAAGGTTGACTGAGTTGTGGCTGAAAGCACATACACAGGGCCAGTATTGACACATTGCTGTGATAACATCATACATTTACTGTTGTAACAGGGTTTGTTGCAACATATGTCCTATGAGGGATATGAAGTCAATAACTGTCATGGCTTTCACCATCTACAGACTGCAATCCTCACACTACCTTCTGCAGTATACAGATACATGTTCTGTGGGTAACACGACACTAAAGGCACCACACACTGCCCAGTCTGCAGATGACCTTACAGATGGGGAGTCCTCATAAACATACAACCGACATGACAGGTATTCATACATGTAGGACAGCCATATCTGTACACACTCTGTTAAACCAACATTACTCCAAATGCAGTATAGCAGCACTTACAATATGTAGTTGGGTCAGGCGCATCCCCCTCCTGTGTGTTGGCCTGTTTCTACAGTGTATGTTGTTTGCCAAACAACAGAACGAGTTCCTGCTCACAGTGAATGAAAAGGACCAACACAAACATGATGTTCCTAGATATTGGAGTGTGTTTCCATGCAACTGGCTATGGGAATGTTACCACAGCTGTTCCACATGCAATCAGCTAGGGGAGGGCTGTAATTCGTGCAGAAGCCATCAGCTGATCATGAGCATTAACTAAAATACACATGCTGCTGCCTAAGAAAAGCAGGTATAGGTCTCCACATCCACCAGTGAGGGAGTGAGAGAGGCAGACAGAGGCATCAACAAGTCAGGGAGGGGTGGGAGAGTAAAACCTAAGCATGTTTGTGTCACACACCTACCAGCACAGGGTATCAAATCCCTGATGACTATGTAGTGCTATCACAGTCCTATGCAGTTGTTGGATGCACCACATAGGTTACCTGTTGTGGAGTCTGCAGAACATATATGTGATGGTGAGTGACATCTGCAATAGGGATATAGTAGCTATACGCTAGGTGATGTACACGTGTCTGTCCGCATGAACAGGCACCACTGTCAACACAGCCACACTCTCACAGGGACACACACATATTGACACACTTGGCAGGGCTAGGGACACAGCTCATCCCTAGTGAGATTGCCACAACACATTACTGTGCGGGTATCACATGCACTACATGGGTCATACAGAGGTTATATGGGCAAAGGGTAAGGGGAGGTGTCTGACATCAGACAGCATGCTTTAGTATGGCAATGGGGGTTGTAGTGAGCGTGGATGTGATCATGCACATCATACAACATACACACAAACACACAGTGTGGCAGTACTGACATGCATGGGTGCATTTCTGCACGGGTATGTGGTGGTTGACTGTGCTAGACAGCTACACAAGGCTAGGTGATGGGTATACCTTGGCATCAGGCCACATGACAATGGTCTGTATTGTAGCTCAGGCCTGTGGTTTCTGCATTTGCCCACACAGGTAGGTATTGTATCCACCATCCAGTCACCTGGGTGGCTATTGCATGTGGCCAATACTGTGCATCGCTTGCCATGTATGTGTTCCCTAGTCCATGAAATGGATGGTGTCTTGGATGTGCACACCTCCCACATGCATGTACAGTAGTAACATGTGGAACTGTACCTGGGGTGTTGGGCCCATGTTGTGTACACAGATTATCATCAGGTGTGCTATTCTTGGCCACCTGTGGCAGGGACTGGTAATGGACAGCAGGTTAACCCTGCACCTACATTGATAGCATGCATAATGGTATTCCCTGGTGTCAGTGGCATCTGCCCATGCAGGGCATGTTTTCATGCATGGTATGTCCTTTGTGGGTCACATGTGATGGCACAACAGGTGTTGCAGGTGTCCAGTGGGGAACATGGGGAAGGTGCACTGTCTGCATGTATGTGCCTATTGGACAGATGGACAGGGTGCCATGCCCTCTGTAGGCCACTGCAATCACTCCATACTTACTATCAGTCATCAATATGCAGTGTACTACACACATATTGGCTGTTGCCTTGGCATGTGTGTGTGACATGGGTTGAGAGTGTGCTCTGGGTAATACTGGGGTTGCTAACTGTGATTGACTGGCCATGATGTCAGTGTATGGGTATGGCTTTGCACCCCAGCCTCTCGGCTATTTCACATCTGTTATCCCTATACGGTGGACATTGTGATATAGGGCTACCATAAAAGACATTTGCAAAACCCACCGCACATTGGGCCCAGGTGTCACACATTCATACCCACAGGATACAAGTTACAAACACACACCTGTCATGTTCAGGAGTTGAACCCTTACCTAATAAGTTTTTTTTACAATACAACAGAATTATAATACATACCACAGAAATTACTGGAGTACTTTTTCCCCAAAGGTGTATTTCACATTGGATGACATCAGCAGGACTGCCAAAGTAGGCCATTGAACATGTACTGAGTGTGACTAGCCTAAAATGCACTGCTCCCCACACAGACATTGAAACACACACAAAATATCCACAAGTGACATGTGTGGGTATAGAACCCCTAACAGAGGTCTTTTTCACACTACAGCATGGAGTTGTTATATGACACACCACAGGGACTACTGGAAACCTTATTCCCCAAAGGTGTATTTCACATTGGATGACATCAGCAGGACTGCCAAACGAGGCCATTGCACATGTACTGAGTGTGACTAGCCTAAAATACATTGCTCCCCACACAGACATTGAAACACACATGACTGACATGTATGGATATAGAACCTGTAATAGAAGTCTATATCATACTACAGCATGGAGCTGTTATAGGACACACCACAGGTATTACTAAAGACCTACTTCTCCAAAAGTGTATTTCACATTGGATGACATCAGCAGGACTACCAAAGTAGGTCTTGGACATGTACTGAATGTGACTAGCCTAAAATGCAGTGCTCCCCTACCCAGACATTGAAACACACACAAAGCATCCACAACCAACATGCACAGGTATAGAACCCCTAACAGAGGTCTACAGCAGTATGCAGTTATGGCATGCACTATGGAGACTACTGGGTGACATTCTTCCAAGAGGTGTATTTCTAGGTGGATGACATCAGCAGCCTTGCCAAAGTAGAGCATGCAAATTGTATGGAGTGTGACTACCCTAAAAACATTGTTCTTTATACAGACACACACACACACACACACACACACACACACACACACACACACACACACACACACCTGGCATGTCTGGGATTAGAACAGCTACCTAACTAATTTATCATACTACAGCAGATCACAGTTACAGGACATGCTATGGAGATTACTGGGGTGCAGCTACCCAGAGGTGTATTGCCAAAGATGAGCATTTCAATTGTAGGGAGTGTGACTACCCTAAAAACATTGTTCTCTATACAGACAGACACATACATGCCATATCAGGAATTAGAACAGCTACCTAATGAGTTTATCACACTACAGCAGGTCACAGTTACAGGACACGCTACAGAGATTACTGGGTGACAGCTACCCAAAGGTGTATTTCTAGGTGGATGACATCAGCAGCCTTGCCAAAGATGGGCATTTGAATTGTAAGAAGTGTGACTACCCTAAAAAGCATTGCTCTCTACACAGACAGTTGCCATCTCTGGAAATTGAACTAGTACCTCACTACTTTATCACACTACAGCAGTATGCAGTTATAGGACACACCACAGAGATTACTGCGACACAACCTTTCCAGGGATGTATTTCTAGGTGGATGACATCAGCAGCCTTACCAAAGTAGAGCATTTCAATTGTAGGGAGTGTGCCCACCCTAAAAAAGCACTGCTTTCTATACAGACAGAGTCAGACAGGCACACATGCACACACACAGTTGCCAGGGCTGGGGTTAGAATTCCTACCTAACCAGTTTATCACACTACAGCAGTATGCAGTTATGGGACGTGCCACAGAGACTACTCAGGTACAGCTCTCCCAAAGGTGTATTTCACAGTAGTTGACCTCAGCAGGCTTGTCATATTAGGGCTATGGGGAGGGCAGTGTGTGTGCATGGGCCATAACCCATTCATCCAGAGGTTGACACGCCACATGTGGGCACAACCTTTGTCATATTCCACAGGTACGTGTATACAGCTGCTAGATGACTACTTCCTTGAACAGTCATGTTGCACAGCTGGCACGTGCACCACATACTCTGTAATGCTGACAGATGCCAGTGGCTAGTATCTGCAGTGTGTGACATCAGACCCTCATGTGGTTGTGGCCCTTTGGCTGTGTGCTGGATGGGAGAGCCCTGGATGACTCCTTGTCACAGTCACCCTCTTCCACACATCTATGTATGTCTACCATTAGCTTATTATAGTGTGTTGTCCTTATATATATGCCTGTATTCCTATCCACTGTGTGTGCAAAGCATGTGTGGTGCATACTGAGGAGTGTCTGCACTAATATCTGCACCTGCCAGATATGTCTGGTCCACTGGTGTTTGCAGACATGGCCTTCATGTGTTTAAGTGTGTGGGCATGCCCAGTATGGCTGTCTGTATTGAATGTGTGGATCGAGTTCAGGTAGTTTGTACTGCAGTGCTGACCTTTGTGTTGTACACCTACAGGTAGCATGCTGTCTCTGCAGGGTATCCGTCGATCATTTGGCATGGACTGTTACTACATTTCTGCATAGGATGGGGAGGCACACCTGACTATTTCTACATTTCTACACAGGATTGTGGGAGGGCACACCTGACTGTTACTATATTTCTATGTGGGATGGAGGGCACACCTGACTATTTCTACATTTGTACACAGGATTGTGGAGGGGCACACCTGACTGTTACTATATTTCTACATAGGATGGGGGGCACACCTGACTATTTCTACATTTCTACAAGGACTGGGGGGCACACCTGACTGTTACTATATTTCTATGTAGGATGGGGGGCACACCTGTCTGTTTCTACATTTCTACACAGAATTGTGGGGGGGCACACCTGACTGTTACTATATTTCTACGTAGGATGGAGGGAGCACACCTGACTATTTCTACAGTTCTACACAGGACTGGGAGGGCACACCTGACTGTGACTACATTTCTGTGTCGGATGGAGGGGGGCACACCTGACACTTGTATACATTTGCTAGGACTGTACTAGTATGTCGGGTACTCCATTTCAGTCTGTAGTCTTACCTATCGGGCTGGTTAGAGGCATACCAGTGTACTACAGATCTTAGCTTTTAATTGCCTACATATTAGTTTCTGACTTCCTACCCTTCAGAACTGACATCCCACAGCCTGACCTGCTGTAGTCTGTCTATGTAGGCCTGGGGGAGAGGTTACCCATAGGCCTCATTCAGAGGCCATAGCACAGCCTTTGTTTTTGTTTGTCTACACCTGTCCTGCTGGCTGTGACTGTTGTTGGGTATGTGAACCCCCTGACTGGCATGTGTGAGTCACTTACCTTGTGGGTGTCCCAGTATTGAGGGTGGTACTGCAAGGCTGCCTATGTCAGATGCATATACTACACTCCCTACACATGGGTAGGCACAGGTAGTGTACTGTTTGGCATCCCTTTTACTGTATGTGAGAGTCAGAGAGACATGCTATTCCCTGGTTCTCTCCTGTGTCAGTGTATGTGCTATGCGTTGCCTCTTTGCCAAGGCCAGGGCATACTGGGCACACCTCCTTCTGTCTACTGGGACAGGCTCAGGTTGTTCCTCCTCCAAGTCACTCTCTGCCTGTGCAGGCCTTGGCAATGGTGGGGGGCTGTGTGGCCCTGCCACATGCTGTTCCTGCTGCAGCTGTTTCCACAGGATCATATTGTGTAGCATGGCACATACAAGGACAATTTGGGTACATCTGGCTGGTGAGTACTCCAAGGCTCCACCGGATGTGTCCAGACACCAGAACCGTGACTTGAGCATCCCAAACACATGCTCTACTATAATTCTGGTCTGTGCGTGTGCCTCATTATGGAGTTCTTGTTCAGGTGTGTGTGCATTTCTGATGGGTATCATCGGCCACAGATCCAGTGCGTATCCAGCATCCCCCACTAGGTGACCGTGAGGGATGTCCCCATTGGCAAATCTGTGGTACAGCTGTGTCAGTTGCCAGATGTGGGAATTGTGATAGCTTCCAGGGCAGCCAGCACACACATTCATTATTATGCCCTGGGTATCACACACAACCTGGCAGTTGATGGAGGGGAAGCCCTTGTGGTTGATGTAGACCCTAGCCCGCTCACTGGGTGGTGCTTTGATGAATATGTGGGTGCAGTCTATAGCACCCACTACCTCAGGGTATTCTGCTATGTGGTGGAACAGTTGCATATTGCTAGCCAACACCTAATGGTTGTTGGGGAAATATACGTGCTCACCGACATGTGCTGACATGGCATCCAGGAACTGGTGGAGTATCCTGGATGCCGATGCCTGTGAAATTCCCATCATATCCCCAGTCGGCCTTTGGAAGGTACCTGTAGCTAGTATTCTCAGGCCTACACATACCTTGGTATCCACTGGGATGGGTTCCCCTCTGTTAATTCTGTGTGTCAGGCGTGGCCGGCACAGCTCAACAATTTGCTGTAGGAGGTCCCTGTCCACCCTATAGTGGTCCACTATCTCCAGTTCATGTAGCCCCTGGTAGGTTACCCTGGGTCTGTACACTCTTCTGCGTTTCCTCACTGTGGGTTGGTCGACAGCATTCACATCCTCACCACCCTCAGCCTCCTCCACAAGTTGTATGATAGCTATCGCAGCCCCTATCATTTGCTGTTGTGAGTGTTAAAAGTTCCCTGCTTGTTTACACCGGTGGTGTAGAGTGTGGGAAAAACCAGAGGGGAAGGTGTTTGCTTAGTTTATAGTAGTGTTCTGAGCTGGGCTGGTCTGCTGTCTGTGTAATTGGCTGATTCTGATACATTTCACCTGCCAGCTAAGCTAGTTCTCCTTGGTTACCTTCATACTGCTGTTTACCCTTCCCATTGCCTTCCTGTTTAATCCTGTGTGCGTGCTATGCAGAGTGCTCAAATGTGCACACTGCCTGCTATTTCCTGGTTTAACCTCTGTTTTCTTCCTGTAAAAACCAGTGCATGGCATGCACACCTGCTTAGGCCTTGTAAAGAGTGTTAAGCAAGTTTAGACACACACCCCCAGCTTAGCTGTGCTAAGCTAGGAGCAAACCTGAGCCACAGGACTCCAATCCACTTACAGTATGCCTAACACACACACCCCATGATGTCACCTAACTCCTAGGCTTGCACCAAGCTATTCCTACTCTTACACTGTTGAGATTGCCTGCTAATGCATAATTACATGTCTCACACTGAGCCACCCCCTTAACAATCCCTACTCACTGGCCAAGTTGACTTGCATGGCAGAATAGTGATTTTAGTTATACTGCTTATTTTGGTTTTATTTTATTATCCCCCCCCCCGATCCCATTTGTGCGCCGCTGCCCTACGCTTAAACAGCCGAGATAGGCTAAAAAAAAGTTGATTTTTTTGTATTTTTGTTATGTTTGCAATGCCAATGGCCTTATACTTGGCCATTGGCATGCTTACTGCATGATATGCAGCCTTTATTTGGAGCTGTCATAGCTCCATTTTGGATTTTGCAGAAATGTACTCGGTTACTAACCAAGAACATTTCTGCAAATAGCACTAGTCTTGCACGGACTGTTGCAAGCTTCCTGGATTGCAATATCACCTTGTTTGCATGGATTTCACCTGTAAATGGGGTGATTTGCATACCAGGGCTTAGTTTGTGCAGGATTAGTGCAGGACCACTCATGCACATCCCTGCAGATTGTTCCTGGATCGCACGGCAGACATATTGTCTGCTTGAGCTCCTGCAAGCTTTTGTGAATCTGGGGGAATGTACCGAGAGGTCAGTAATGACATTATGATTTTAAATTTAAAGTGTATTTAAACAAAGCTGATAAGTTATAAAATATATTCAAAATAATGATGTAAACAGGCTAAGACTACGTGTTCAAAGTCATAAATTACAATGACTTAGAAATAAAGAAAACATATTTTCCAGACAGCTATAGCAAACACACTGTTGGTCTGGGAACAAATAAATAAGCTCATATAGCTCTTGAACACATGAATGTGATACTCTACCCTAAAAATATATAAGAAGATCTAACCTACTAAAAATACATGTAAATAAATTAAATACCAAATTATAGTATTTGAACATTGTACCCAAAGTTTTTTTTTCATTTATATAGAATCAACAGTAATCACATCAATCACGTGCTAAAATGATAATGAAGTTAATCAAAGTCCATCAGTTAAGCCAATAATTACTAAAAAATATATGAAATTAATTCTTTCAGCAAGGCTAATCAAGCATTTATTATAAAACATCATTCCATTCTAATTCATTACTCAACACTTTAGTTTTCTATGCCTTGTAATTAAGAATTGAGTTTCTTTTTTTTATTTTCAAAACATTTTTTATTAGACCATCACATGTTAATTTAATTTTAGTATGTTAATATACTCTTATTTTAACCATATTCATGTTTCCCCCATATTGAGTGTTAATATATTCTGCTATAGGATTATTAAAGCTTTTATTCTTTACATCATTAAGATGCTCCCTCATTCTGACTTTAAATTTTCTTTTGACCTGTCTTATATAACTTAATCCACAGATAAAAGCAATAATATAATACTATCTTGTGACTGTAAATGGGTTGTTTAATAATCCATTTGCAGAACATATTAACACTCGACATGGGGAAATATAAACCCAAAGTGTTAAATAATGAATTAAAATAGAGTATTCTTCTGTAATAAATATTTGATTAATCTTGTTGAAAGACTAGCACTTAACTCATTAATTCAGAATCAAGATCTCATTATTAAATGTTTTGAGAAGGGTGGAGCAGTAGTAGTGATAAAAAAAATGATGCATTGATGCCATTTTCAAGTTATTATCTGATGATGATATACATACTAACAGAACACTCTGTCAAGATAGAAGTATGCAATGTATCCAATTTGCCAGTTGTGATTATGTAAATGGGGATTATGTTGCAAAATGCCAGGTGTTTACTACATTTTTTACATGCAATGTAAATCACAAGCTTAAGGAACACATTTGTGACCACCTGTCAATATCAAAAGATGTATTAATACTAATGCACTTTATAAACACATCATAGTAGCTGACTCCACACATATATTTAAGTTTATGGCATTGGAAATAGATTATTTTAATAAAAGGGCTGGTGATTTACAAAATAGAAGTGAATGTGCTGTATACAGATGGATTAAATTACTAAGAGCAAATAAATATTCAGGCTGGAAGAAAACTGTTAGCATTAAACCAGTTTTGAGAGAAAAGCAATTATTATGAATTTTTGTGATATTTTCTTATACCCATATGACTTGTGTTTGATAATTTTTTGGGACTGCATTACCTGTTTAAATGCTGTAGTTAAGTGTTGTCCTACAGAAATAATGGTTATTCATATTGTTGTCATGTTTATTTAAGCAACATATTTAAATGATTGCTAAAGGCAAGTACAACAAACACCTGAGGAAGTGTTAGTGAAAGCTTTTACCAGCTTGTTCTCTGAATTGCTCATTAAATTGTTTCTACATAAGTCCTGGTGACTTTTGTTATTAACATAATAGTAATATAATTATAATTATATAATAATAATACCAACGGAATCAGTTTTTTATTATGAGATGTGTATGAATCATTTGCTGGATAATTTACTTTATATATATAATAAGTAAAATGAACATGTATAAGACAAAATAGAACTAGAAGAAATACTGACTAAAGTTATTAGACTAAGGTTTCTTAATAAAAAACAAATGGAGAAATCCTAGGAAACCTTGTTTTTTTATTGTTGACCTAAACTACATAAAGATAGAAATAATCCATATGGAAGACCTATAATTTCAGTGTGTAGAAGTTATTTAGAATAAGTTGAATAATTTGTTAACTCATTTTTAATACTGCATGTTAAACATTAAATTCATATCTTAGATAATCTATAGAAATGATGAAGAAATTGCAAGATGTAGAGTGGAGAGATAATCATTATTCGGTAACATTTGATATTGTAAATGTGTATACCAATATACAACATAATATGTGCTTGGAAGCAATATTATTTTGCTTGGGCAAATATGCCCAGAACACATTTTATTTAGATTTAATTATGTTTAGTTTAATTAATATTTTTTTTATACTTGATGATAAATTATATATACAAGTGCAAGGGACAGCTATGGGTACTCCTTTTACCCTGAATTATATTAATATTTTATAGGGGTATGTCAAATCCAAGTCATTTTATATACATGACTTTTTTAATATAATTATTAGAGATACACGGACAATTTGCTATTTATATGTAAAGGGCCAATAGATGGGTTTAACATTTTTTTTAATAAAATTAATATTAATATGGTTGGAATAAATTTTACTACATTTATAAATGGGGGCAGTATTGTTGTCTTGTATTTATCACTCTGGTGTAATGATAGATATGTACTAAGTTTCACAGAAAATATTATGTTTACTTTTCTAGGTAGAACTAGTAGCCATCCCTCACATGCATTAAAGGCATTTCTCCTAGGTGAATTTTTACTTATAAAGAGAGCATATATTAAATAGGATGATTACATCACAGAATCAAATAAGGTAATTGAGTTATTTCTGGAAAGAAATTATCCTGTAGATGTAGTTAAATATGCTTTTTGTAGAATCTGTATTAGGTATAAGAAGAATTTATTGTCACAGAATAATGAAATTAAGATGGATTCAAGACAAAAATAATTTAGATAAAAATAATTTATTTTGTGACTGAGTATGCCACCTTATCAATAATGGTAGAAATGTTGATTAAGAAGCACTGTGACATTAGAATTCAAGGTGAAAATCTAAGAATAGAAAATTAAGAATGAAAATTATATTTTCAAATAAATAGAAATATCCAGGATATGATAGTGCAATGTTAATATAAAATAAGCAAATTAACCATGGATAGAATGGAATAACATGGAATGTTTCCCTGTGGTAATATCAGTACTGTACATATAAGCATATTGTGAGACAAGTGAGCTATATTAATGGAAAGGAATTTGATCATTGTGGGTTTTACAATCATGACTTTCAACAGGTCATTTATATTATTGCCTGTATCTCTGGATTAAGTTATATAGCACAGACCAGAAGAAAATTTAAAGTGTGAGTGAGGGAATAACATTTTTGATAATGCAGTAGCAAAACATACTAATACTCAACATCAGGGAAATACAAATATGATTAAAATGAGAGTGCTTTCACATACTAAATTTAAATTAAGATATGATGGTCTTATAGAAAATGTTTTGAAAAGAAGCTGAATTAGTTCTTAAGTATTAAACATTAAAACCCAAATGGCTGAATAATGAATTAAAACATAATGTGCTTTTATAATAGATGCTTGATTAGTCTTGCTGAAAGGATTAATTTTAGATATTTTAGTAATGATTGACTATTTCATTGCCTTAATTATTGGTTCATCAAGTGACTGATGTAATTATTGTTGATTCTATATATGTAAAATGTTTATAATTTAATGTTTTTAAGTTTTAAAGTGCAAGTTGCTGAGGCACTAGACAAGATAGAATTAATAATTTTTTTGTTTTTCAAGTCTTTTATTGTGGCTTATACAGATATCCTGCATCCCATTGATAGTTGTATGTAACAAAATGGGAAATGTGTATGTATCTGGGCATGATGATCTCTCATACATAATTGTGTCTATGGAGACTTAACAGTGCCCACTTATGCTCCTGTATCATCACCATCTACATTTGTGCAATCATCTACATCACAGCAGGGCACTCAGAGTGTGGCATCTAGGATAGTTGTAGCTTCAATGGAAGGTAAATGCAGTATAAGGGCACGTAACATAGACTGTAATAGTGCAGCTGTTTTTTAAACATTATATGATTTTTATTCAGGGATATCTAACATGCATGACTGTCTGTGATGTTCTGGGCATCATGCATGCATACAGTGATGTTGTTAGGTGATGTTAATGATACAGTAATATGTAAGGCATGCAGTGCAGTAACATATGAGGCGCCGAGTGCATGCCCTATTTTCAGTGCACTCACATGTACATTTTTATCTACAAATCTACTACTGTGACATACATTATATAGGCCTTAACAGACCATTCACAATGCATGTATTACATGCAGGATGTCTTTCTCCATGACAAATTGTGTAAAAAGGTGGCAGCAACCCCCATTCTATGCAATTTCCTGTCATCAACTCTGATGACACTAACCAGTTTTTTTTAAGTGGTGAAACTTTATTCATACAATGGTACATACACAGTTAATATAGAAGAGATATAGGTCACTAGAGGCTTGCATTAAGCAGTTTGGCCTAGCCATATGTTATAATGGCAGATTACCAAGGACAGAACAGTTGTTTTATGTCACTGGGCTCTCTGATATCTCTGTCGATGATGATGTCATCTTTGTTAGCACTATTAGTCTCAGACATGATATATTTAGAATAGGATACTTAGAAACATCCATTGCTACAGTGTGGATATTGACTTCTCTACCATCTTATGCAGTGTCAGGGATTCCACATGTATACATACATGGCATCTATGGTAAAGTCCCAGTGATACAGATATGTCTGCATGTTTGGTGCTGGGAGGTGCTACAAGTTGTATCACTTGGTGTCTAGTTCTGTTTAATACCATGACAAAGTTGTACATTGCCTTCTTATATCAAACTCTGACTATATAGAAGCAAGCTAACAATCAGAAGTCAGGAACTGAACATATACCTGGTCACCTGAATTATTTTTTGAAATGGCTGGATAGATGCAGTCTACAAACAAAAGTGCAGGGCGTGCTAGCACAGATTTTGTGCTCTTATGTGGACTATGCGTACTTCTGACTAAATTCTGTTAAGTATAGATCATCAGTGCTTGTCACAGCTTTTCTTTTCGGAGACCACATGCAGAGAGGACTGGGTGCCCATGGGTGTGTATTAGCATACCATATGGCTTCCTAAGCAACACAGGCAGAACATGAAACTGTATGCATGTGCACGGGACACACTGCAGCTACAAATGGCATACTCATATTTTATCAAATGCCAGTTCCCAAAGGGGAATCTGTCTCCCTGTAAAGGACTGTGCTCATCTACTTTTTTTTGTCTTATCCATAAAATGTCATATAGTGATATCACTCCCTGTCAATTCACAAATTGTTTGAAAAAATACCCCATATCAGATTCAGTCTCATTCCAACAATGTTGTAACACTCAACAAAGCCTACAAACTACCGTTCAGCCACCAATTATGCCTTATCATTTCTTGAACCCACTTTATGGGACTTCACTACCCACTGATTTCAAGAATATATGTGATTACAAATTCACTTAAACAAACCTTTTCAAGTCCCTTAAAAAAGCCGTCTGCTATATTTCAGTTATCCCACCATAACATAGTTACTCTAATTATTCTTGGCAATATCAGCACCTTACCTGCTACTCTAAATTATGTCAGATAACTTATTATCGCACATACCAAGTCCTATGCACGAGGGTTTGCACGGTCCAAACCAAGTAGAAAGCACCACAACTTATTATCCTCATCCTAATATATGCAATACCCTATCATTCACCCTATTCCTACTTTCTCAGTCTGAGAATAATTAAAATCTTTAATCTGTGTTTCCCTATCCATTTCACCTTAATTACAAATTTCAGTTTTGCAAACTTCTGTATATATGTATATACTTCATTTCTATTGTGCTGATCTCCTGAGTACCAAAACTAATAAATACTCTGCATACACTTCATATCTCTCTCACTTTCTATATTTATATGGGATGACTTACCTTGGGCAACTCAGCAAAATGTCAATGGCAAGAACATCAACCACAAGGAAAATCCTCACTGTATGCACACAAACAAAAAAAGCAAATAACATAATCATAATTTTTTGCAGGGGCAAATACCCAGAAACCTCAGCTAATTTTATATACTAACTCCAAGACTGTACAATATAGAGGGGGAAAAGGGAAGATTCCCCCCACCTGGGGATTGTTAATCTAGCACACATTTTGACCTTATAATGACCAGCTGTGGTTGACCAAGCATCTGTCAACATTTTGCTGTGTTAACCAATTCAGGAGTCTTGTCTACAAATATCTTTGGAGATTTAAATATGCTGGTTTGTTATTGCTACTTTGAAATGCATGGTCACATTTAAATGATATATCGTGCCACTGTCTTTATTTGTAAACTTCATGTCTTACTATTATTCTGATGTTTTTCTGGGCTATGACTGAAATGGGTACACTTTGGGTCAGTCCAATGCCTCAGAGAACAAACCTTTACTAAATACATACATAAATAATTAAATAAAATGAACAATCTGTGGCTGACCATAGAGCGCACCAGAAAAAGGGACATGATGACATTCACTCCGGGTTACTGCATAGATACAATGACTTAAAGAGACACAGCTTTGTAATTACACATATCACAAACATGCAAGATACATGTTCCCGCATCTTTCACTGAGTTTGTGTCCTGTGTTAGGTACAGGTAATGAGCAATTTCTGCTGTGTGAGCTTAAGTGTTAAGATGGATGCCTTGTAGTATATCCAGTTATACTTTGCTCAATTTGTGCCGAATCTGGATTATGTCCTTCTATATGTACATGCCTGCTTCACTTTATGCAGTTAATATACCCTTCACTTTGTCACATCATCAGCTTTATCCTGATAACGGCCTCATCTGCCTGGAATTTCTGGTAATGACCCTGTAATATGCAACTCTATACCTCTCAACTGTTTAGATTTTTGCAGAATGCCCAGAATTTTGCCTCATATTTTTTGGTCTGTTTGTCATAAAATGTGTGGTTTTCTGGCAAATAAATGAGGACAGAAGCCACTAAATAATAACAGACATTAAAGCTTCAGAATTCATCTTTCAGAAAATGCATGCTAATGTATAACCTGTTATTCTAGCAACTTCCATATTTTATAAGAGCAATATTTAAAATCTGGGCCTATTTTGGGGCTTTTCTCCTTCATTATTTTTGGCTTTGTCCAGACTTTTTGCATTTAAAGGTTGAGTGGTGTGTTCCATGCAGCCAGCTGTCAGCTTATTAATATATTAAGCAACATTGCACAGAAAAGAAAGAATTTGCTAGTCTCATTTGGAATACACTAGAGATCCCCCTAGAGGTATTCATAAAACTACAGAGGGCCCTACAACATAGCATTGGTGCCTAACGTTCATTCTATAATTTGACTTATTTCATAACGCATAAGCTTTCTGAGTGAAGGCAAGTGATAGTTATAATATGTAACATGCATCACATGTAAGACTGACAATGTATCTGTTATGTGCCTGCATAATATATAGTCTTGTTAATATCATGGCTGCTCTTCATTGCACCACTGTTGCTAATCATTGTTGTCATTATCACACCCTGGGAACATTACGTTTTGAAATGTCCCATTCTGTTAACACTTATAATGCTGCCCATGTTTAAGTGCAGATGTGTAGTATTAATACTGCATTACCTTGAATGTGACATTGTTGTCAATTACGCTGAATGGTGTTCCTAAGGCTAGGCTACACAGAATAAAGGCAACATGTAACTTTGTCTGTTTTAATGCTTTTCCCTTTTCTCCAACGTTGAGTGTCCTTGAGGTACTATATTCGATGACTAGGGATATGGGCACACACATCCATATTGAGATGTGCAGAGGAGTAGAGCCCCCGATAAAATTAAGTATTTTGCTGGTTGTTGCTTGTGAAGATGACTGTTTGTGCTTGTGGTATTTACAAATTTTGGGGGTTAAATTATGTATTTACAGTCTCAGCAGAAGGGGAGTCAGGACTGTTTTGTGAGACTTGTGAGCCATAGTCCTGGAATGTAAACAATGTAAACTGTAGAACCAGTACCCCATCAAGATGTGAGGATGTAAATGTGTAAGATTTTCCTAGTATACCATGTCTGTTGTTCATATATTACCATATGTTGTGTTAGTCAGCAAGGACACATAAAGCACTTGTATTTCTGTATTTTATTTTCTAGCAGTGTACCTCTATGATGAACTGCTCATTAACATGTGCTGCCACTGTACTAATTCCACACCCCATATGACTTTGTATTTCTTTGCTTGCTATGGCATGTTTGGATGTGCAGCACTGCTCCACATGTATGTTTTCCTCACATATGTGCAGTATAGATGCATCTAAAATCCTCTTTTTCTACCAAACCATCACACTCTGTCCTTTACACTTGTTGAAATCCTCTTTTTCTACCAAATTATCATAGTCTGTCCTTTATACTTGTTTCGAGATAGTATATTGAATATGTATTTCTCTGTACACAGTGAAATGTAATCCATTATTACTGTTAATGATTGCCTGCAGGTGTATCGTTTTTAGTACTGGCACCAGATTGCATGTCCCGTTCGATTCTCAGTTAGAGCGTCTTCTGTGGAGACATGCATGAATGGGCGTACCTTCGTTGAAGGTTGTGCATTAGGGCCGGCAACTCAGCCTGTAAAAATCAACTGCCAATCATTAGCGGATCGGAGTTCCGCAGTGGCGACTCCTAACCGGGAAAAGCCGAAAGACACACCAACAACAACCAGATTGCATTAATAACAGATATAATCCACACCGGGACCTCAGGTCATTTACTTATACAATAAATAAAGGTACTTCCTTACTGCACACATACTTTCCTTTGGTAGTCTGCAGAATGTCTACATGATTATTTATCATACTTAGATATGCTGTATAAACTTGCCTTACAAACAGTGCTATTGCATAATACTTCTAATTTAATGTACATGTACTGCATACATATTGTACTAATTGTACCTAGAATTGCATATCACTGCACGAGTGAAACAAACATAACTGCTGCTCTTTTCCTCAAAGAAAATATTGTGAGCTGTGCCATTCTTTTGCCAGTTCACTTATGCTATTATATTGTACACAAATCAGATGCACACTTTTGACCTGCACATCTCTGCATTGCTGGGGTGTTCATCGGCATTTTTCATGCTGTTCCCTTTTGCTTTCAGTTTTGCTAAGGGCTATGATACTGTGTGATAAACGATCCTTATTTACAAATCACTATTTATGTGTAACATGTATCTTACAGGAAATCCTCTCTGAATATATAGCACTTTCAGTATTCCTGAGGCAGAACTTTGGCTACTTTTGAGCCAAGACTTCTAAAAATCTACCTGCTCTCTGTTAAACACTGAATATTATACTCATTTCTTTCACTAGCGTCCATGGATGTATCCTTTTGGGACTTTGAATGATAATTTTGGCAAGCAAAGTAACAAAGTTTCAGGAGTCATGTGTAGTACTCTCAGAAATGTCACCTTTATGCATCAATATGCTTTCGATATTCAACAGGGTAGTGAATAAGTGAATTCACTTCAGTAATGAAAAACTTTGCAAACATTTACAGTAAATAAAAATGCAGGACAACTGAGAGAAAATGTACAGGGGAAAAACAGAGAGCTATCTTGCATTAAAACATGCGAAATGCAAAACTTTCCTATCTATGGATAAATTTGAATTGCCTCTTCTTTAATGGGAAACAGAATGGACAGTTTTGATTTTCTACATGGTTAGCATCACGATTGGTCGGATTCCTTGTTACTTTGATACTAGAAGTTAAGTCTGAAATGTTTTCACTGATTCCGATTAACAGATTTTTTTTACTGTAAGGAATAGACTGCTTTTCAGGCTTTCATGGTGCTACTATATCACATCCCTTTGAAGCAGAGTATTCTTTTGTTCAGGTGCATACCTCATTTTTTGCACAAGATTAAGGTTATGAGCAGCTAACCAGAGACTGCTTCCTGATCAGCCTTGGAAAGGGTTACTGTTATTTACTGAACGTTCCTATTTTGCAAAATAAATAAATAAATAAACAATAACATTTATGCATGGCAAAAATATCCCCTTAGAAAGATACCCTAGGCTGATGAAACTCAAACATTAGAATGTCAAACTGCTGTTTTTTTTTTTTTTGTTTTTATATATAATGCTCCGGAATTCTCTTAACTTCTAAATCAGTTCTAGTTCTCTTCAGAAAAAAATATGGACTTTAGTCAGTAAGCTCAGCACAGAAATGCACAAGAAAATGATTATGTTCATTCCAACAGAATATAGCAGTATAAATAACTCAGCATTAACTGCACTACTTGTGAGAAAAAAATCTGGTTACCATGGAGCTTTCTAAAAAAAAGAAATGATGCAAAACCACAGGAAAAGGGAACTTGAGCCGATGTAGCCAAAGTACAACGGTAAGAAAAAGGCTGCAATCTGCTGAGCAAGCATCATGTGAAATGTAGCCTTGTGGGCTGTATGCTTTTCTCTTCATTTTCAGATGTAAGCATATCATCTAAATAAGACACTGCTGGAACTGTTCATTTATGAGTCGGCATTTGCTTTTTATTAAAATTTTTTTCATAATTTTTAGTAAACAAAAATACACAAATAATGTAAAATAAAGAAAACTGAGATACAACAAGGAGAATTTAGTTTAACATTATTTTTATCTTTATTCCTGCCCAGGCCAGTTTGTGTACATTTTAGCTTAGTCTAAGCAGAAAGACAGTTTAGCTTCTGATGCTTTGCAAGGGCTGGTCAAGAGTAGTTAATATTGGCTCATCAGTAGTTACAGATCATAGAGCAGGTTAGGTAGGGAAGTAAAGAAGACTGCCTTAAACTGGGCAAACACCATTCCTGCATTACACGTTAATACATTTCTCCACTCTTATGAATGAAAGAATATTAAACAACTATAATATTCAAATAGTACTAGAAAATCTCTTTGCAATGTATTTCTTAACATATCTACATGGTCTTTTGACCCTAGGAGATTTCTTTTTATGATAAAATAAAAGACTTTATACAATTAGTTCAACTTTTATTTACTTCATTTTTGTTTTATTTATTTTGTATTTTGGTTCAAAGGTCCATAGGTGATTACTAGGCTAATGGCACAAGAGCCTTTACAAGCTTAGCCAATAATATCAAGGATTTGATAATATTATATCTTAATTCCCCAAGAGGTTCTCCCATTTGATTCTCGGCTGGAGTGCGGGGAGTGCCTTCTGTGTGGAGTCTGCATGTCCTCCCCGCGGTTGGGTGGGCCTTCGAAAGACATGCGTATATGGGCATGCCTTCGTTGAAGGTTGAACGTCGAGCTGGCACCTCGGCGTTCATGAAAATCTACTGCCAATCATTAGCAGACCGGAGTTCCACTGTGGCGACCCCTAACCGGGAAAAGCCAAAAGACAAACAAACATATCTTAATTCCCCAGATATGTGATGGGGTAGTATCAGGGTAGTGTTTTTTTTTTTTTTGTGGTGGAGTCCTGGGTCATGTTATAGACTGCCTCTGTCCATAAGGACATGGGTACTATACCAGGAGTGAATTTCCAGTTATCCATCCATTTATCCAAATTCTTTTTGAAGACAGTGAGGGATAGTCTTTGTTTTATTAAGAATGGAAATTTATTCCAAAGACGAGGTAGTCTTTAGGATACGAATCTGTCTCTCCAGCAATTTCAGCTAGAGTCACATAAAAAGGTTCAGGTGCATGGAATGCATAAATCCATGTATAATTTTTCTTACGAGTATGTAACATTTTCATCAGGGATGGATCAGAGAACGCCTTGTAGGTCTGGCATAAATCCCCTCTCAATAAACAATATGAGGTGGAGTAAAGGGATAGGGCCTTTAGTCGGTCTGCATAAGACATGTGTCTTATGCTTTGTATGGTGATTGCAGAATGCTAACTTGATCACCACTTCATGCCATAGTGACAGTAGTCACTGTAACAGGTAAAACATCTGCCTTATCCTAAACCACAGATTCTCTAGCAAAGTGTCATAACACTGCCCCACAGAGGAAATGAATCCCTTTTTCCTGCTATCTAGATTGGTTCTGCCATTTCTTTCATTACAATGTGTATAGGATATGCTCAAGGTACATGTCCAAGAACATTATTCTTTGAGTATCCATTTCAACTGTGGATCAAAACTTACTTACCAAGGCATTTATTTTCTGGTATAATCATGGTACTCACTCATTTCACACCATTCCAAATAAGGTAATTATTTATGTATATTTCTTCATGTATTTATTTATGTGTTTACCTTGATGCTACAGGATTGTCCAACAGCTTTGTCGATTTTTTTTGGTGGAGATATGGGAAAAAAAACATCCAGTTTTGCAAATTACAAAATTTACAATGAAAAATTCAAAAATTAAAACTACATAGGAAAAGACAGACAGAGAGGGACAGAGACAGAAAGACAGAGATAGATAGAGAGATAGTGAAATGGGCACGCAAGAGGAGAAATCATGCAAAGGACTGGACATAAGTCTGACTAGCAGGGCTGGTAGTGTGTAAATGTGTGCAGCACTGGGAGAAGTGGAAGAAAGCAGACACAGACTCAGAAACAGTATAATGTGAAAGCAGAGCTGGACTTACCAGATGGACCACATGATCAAGTTTTCACTGGCAAACATTTTTATTGCTAAAAGCAACACCTGTACACAGAAAACAAACTAAACTGAAAAAAATGTCATGTGGCTATCTGCCGTGTTATAGCATAACGATGTAGGATAAATTCCTGAGGAACTTCATAGATGTAGCATATTCCTTATTGTGTTCCATAATAGTTTTCAGTCATTCTTCCCATACATGGTTGCAGTGCCTTTGTAGACTTCCTTTAATCCCAGAACTCAGGCAGGAACATTGTCCACATGAGTTTGTTCACAATGCAGGAGCTGAGCAACTGAATGCAGCTCGGACTGTTGTTTTCCAAACAAGCACCATAAGCGATGGTGCCACACTTTCACAAAGTTTGGCCTGTTTGGCAGCCCCCTGGCACAAGGATCAGAAATACTCCAGAACTCCAGTGGTAGTCAGATGCAGATCTGAGCATTCTAGATGACAATGTGCCATATTTATGCTTCCACCCCAATACAAAGGTGTCCTCAAAGTATGTAAGTAATGCGGCTGTTGATGTGGGGGACATGTCCCTTAGCTCTGCAAAAGCACCTGATTCCTCTGTTGATGTGAAGAATGCAAGGGCTACTAAACTCATCACAGTAAGATGGATGTGGGTCGTGGACATCAGATTCAGATAGGCTTGTTATGACATGGCTTTGTACCTTACGCCAAAACACATTGCAGTGTAAAGGAAGAGACAATTTTTCTGCTGTGATAATGGCAGGATTGCTCAAATACTATATATGGCTGCACTTTCAAAGTCAGACATCACACGTGTTAGTTTATCTTAAAGATGGTTTTCTTCCATTAACTCCACCAACATGGTCCACATTATGTTATAGGTTTGTAATATTTCGTGATTCATCTAAACATATACCAATAAGAAACATTTCAAACAGCTGTTTATTTTCAATGTACTGTGTATGCTTTATAGCTGGTACATGACATGGCCTTTCATCACAAATGTGCCAACAACCATTCATTGTTTTGCTTGACTGAGATTGCCCATGTTGCCCACAGTGGTCAGCAGCAGCACTTCAAAACCAGACTCTCCCTTACAAAGATATATCTTACTGATGAAACATTCTTTGAGTCGCTATTGTTCTGGATGAATATCACACAATGGGCTCAATTTCAAAAGACTTGCCCTCAGTGTAAATTACCACTTACACTGACAGCAGCTCTTTTTGTATTTGGACAACAGGGATTCCGTTTTGAAAGATGTCTGGAATAGCATGGGTAATGATGTGGTACATTGCAGACCAAGTGACTTACTTCACTGTAAGGCATATCCATAAATAGGTTTACCCCATTGTCTAGATTCAAAAAAGCTGCTCTCAGTGTAAGTCTGCCCTTATTCTAAAATGTAAGTGACTTACTTCAGTGTAAGGCCTATCTATAAATAGGTTTACACTTTGTCCATGTATGTCCTCTTTTAGCCATGCCGCACATTTCAACCTTGGCAATGTCTTAGTGGTAATGATGGCATGTAGAGCACAGCAATTCCTCTCTATCTGCCATTGTTGCTGTTGCAGTCCTTCCACAACATCTTTGTTGATATTTGTATTTACACATGCAGTAGCTTCTTGATTTCACCTACTTTTCATGTATATGCACGTAGCCCTGTCATTGCATTTGTTTCCTTCTCTTTTGACATTGCAGATGCCCATATATTTGTTGTAAAGTCCTGGGGTGGGGTGGGAGCAGGTGGTTGTCCTCTGTTTCACCTGTAACACTTTTGATGTATGAACGTGGCTCTGCTCTGTGGCATTTGTTGCCATTTTCAAACTCATGGTAAGGTGTTGATTGTCCTGCCATTACACATAGTCACCATCCTACTGCTGCACATGGACAGTACCATGTGTGATTTGTATGTCAGCTGTCTCCTCCTCAAACTTCAATAGACAGGAGTAGTTTACTGAGACAGGATCAAGGTTTAATTCAGACTATTGATCTTTCTTGTAAAGTAGTTTCTCGTAAAAAAAAAGAGGGACTCCTCTTTTCCTGAATAGATTCAAGATTCTGAATAGGATGCTGCAGAGTCAAATTAATTTTTTTCCTCAAATTTCTGATTAAGAGTCCGAGAAGAGTTGTGTTTCTGATTCTCCTTGTGGGGAGTTTTTTTTTCTAAGACTATTACTAGAATGATGCTCATGTTTTCAGTGGGTGAAAAATGAGGTCTTTCAATCCCTCCTAAAATACTATGAGTTGTTACAGAAGGATTTTCCAGAACCTACACCCATTCCTCCTGTTCTGTCATCTTTAGAGGATGTGTCTGTGCTACTGTCTGCAAATTTCCTTAGTGAACCAGCTGCCCTTAAAAGGCAGATAGGATGTATAAAATTCATCAGTCTTTTTTTTTATACATTATTCCTAAACCTGACCCAGCAGATATGGCCTCGGTTGATCCCACTGCTGCTACGGACTTAGTTAATTCCAATCCTACTCACAGGTACAGGAAAAAAGTGTATACTTTGCAACTTTGGTTTTCAGAATTTTGAATTGTCAGGTTCATATGTTAACATTTGTTCCAACAAACTGTGAACATATGAAGACTGTGTTATCTGCAGTTTCTTCTTGGGAGGAATAAATCTGCTTTAAATAACTTTCAGTGTTTGCAGAGTGTGTGTGTGTATGGCCTTGTTGATACTTTCTCTAGAGCTATGGCCACTGGTACTTTTTTAAGATCTTAATTTTATGTTAGGAAAACTAACACTTGCTCCATTTCAACCAAATAACCTGGATGATTTGAGGTTCTTAATATGGAAAACAGTTTTTGCTGATTGCTTTACCTCTGCAAAAACAGTATCTGATTTGCTGGCTCTTATGGTGAGTCAATCCTATCTCATTTGTCATGCAAACCGAGTTTCCTTGACAGCTAATTATTTTATGCCTACGGTGGTATTCAAGTTTACTTTAAGGCAAACTATCCATCTTCCCATTTTTTTTCTATTTTGGAGAGAACTCTGAAAGTTTTTGTTCATACCTTATATACTATCTTGACAGAACTAAGTCTTTCAGATTTTTGGGTCAATTGTTAATTTCTTGTGAAGGTAAGAAAAATGAGAGACAACCTGTATCAAAATGGAATATTTCTAAATGGTTGTCTAAGGCTATTACTTTTCGTAATACTCACATGACAAATGTATTCCAGCCAGGGTCAAGGCCCACTCTACCTGGGCCTTGGCTTTTTGAAAAGGGTTGGATTCTAGAAGTATTGTAGAAACTGCTACCTGGTCATCTGTACATACTTTTACAAAGCACTGTAAGATTGATTCCTTCTTTAGGTCTAGATCAGGCTTTGCTAGGTGCTTCCGGACTATTCTCTTCCCACCTTCCAAATATAGTAACCTACAGTAATCTACCTGTATGGCTAAGGCTATTGCAGCAGTGATCAATATGCTGAACATGGTACAGCTATGTAAGTAAACCTGGCACAGCAGTATATGTAAAAATAATCAGTGCTGCAGTAGCTACTTCCTCCATCCATTCCCTTTATTTTTGTTGTCTTTTTTATGCCAGGGTGCGGTCATTCATTTTTTGTTATTCCTAGCATTGTCCTTTCAGGGCTTGGCTTCCCCTCTCTGTTGGCATGAAAGCTCTGAAGGGCTTGGTTCCTAAACCTGCCTTTTTAGTCAGCTCAGATCAAGCTGACTGACAGTTTGGACATGTAGAAGGTGCCCTGAAACTTTGGAAGCTGTCCAGCTGTTATATCCTATGCAGGAAATAACCGATATAAGTAAGGTGGTGATCATTTGAATTTTTACTGTTATGGTGTGTTTGCTTACAAAACTATACCTTCTCTCTGTTTCTACAGGTGAAGAAACTTAACTTATAAGATATTAGCACTTGTAAGTAACAGTCATGCATGGACACAAAATATTGCACATGTTTAGCTTCGTTGCCATTTTAACTGAAATTCTCAACCCTATCTGCCCTTCTTTTGCCAATGAAGGAAATCTGTCAACATTTAACATTTATTGCTAGCTTTCTCAGATTACACGCAAACTGCAGTGGTATAATAAGCTAATCAACTTTGCTGCAAATTCATGTTTCATTATTACTTCTTAACAGAATCTTAAACTTCGAATACTTCCTAAATAATTTCCTAAATGTTTACATTCAGCACAATCCCAAAAGAAAACCAAGCTAATTTTGCCATTTCAATTTAATTTCTTCAGGCGCATCTGAGCCATAGAAAATAAAAAAATAAAAATAAAAAAAAAAATTAATTAATTTTTGTCCAGGGACTTTTAAGTCTCTCTCTCTCTCTCTCTCTCTATCTATCTCTCTCTCTCTCTCTCTCTCTCTCTCTCTCTCTCTCTCTGTCTCCCATCCCCCTAAGATTGGTAGCCTTCTCTCTGACTGTAAGCCTTACTTTTCATATGGATGTGGCATGGCTTTCTCCACTCAGGGTATCTTTAAGAGATATTCCTTCTCTGATACCCTCACAATCCAGCCACATAGGCTGCATAGGCTGTCCTAGGGGACAGTGCATCACAGCATATGCATTCTAAAATACAAGTGCAATATTACACACATGATGAAGGTCATTCAGCATGGTTGAATTACAAATACTTTTGCAGAACATTAAGCACAAGATCACCTTTTATATGCATTGTAGCATATAAATACCATATTGCACACAGTTTTGTTGACAATTCAGCATAGTGGTGGTTCAGTACACAGACCAAAAATGCACTGTTGCTCTACATGTTTTACTGAGTTTAAATTGCTGGTGTGGTGATTTTTTTCTGATATTTATGGTGATTTAGTTCCAAAGTTTAGCAAAGCATGTAGCAGATGGATAATAACTGATAATTTGGAGAAAATAGCATGGTTTTGACTTAGCAAATGCAGTTGGAGGAGGTTGGCCACGGAGCAACTAATTCCACAGTTCTTTGGAGGATGTGCAGCAATGGAAAGGGTTGCCTGAAGTATGCATGTGGTAGAACAAACCACGCATGTCGTAGAACAAACCACGCATGTGGCAGCCTTCATTATTGGAAGTAAGGCAGCATAACCTCACAGGGGAAAGGCATAATAGCCTCAGCAATGATGTGGGTCATGCATCCTTCAAGGAGGGTAAGGGTTTAGGACTACATCAGGACTGGAAACCAAGACAAGATTAAAGACAATCAGAAGACCACTCCTGGTGAAGACAAGGATTAATACCATTTTACAGGTATTGTTTTCTGACCTGTGAAGTGATATTTATCCTTGCCTTTACCAGGAGTGGTCTTTGCTATATCAGGACTGTTCACACTACTGGGGTGCTGGGGAGGGCACAGATAACCCTCATGGCTTCCTGTCAGATAGCCCCTCTGGATGGCTGTTCTCATGTAGTTCTGGCAGAATGCCTCTTGCTAAGGAACAAGTGGCAGAGATCGATGGGGAAGGGCTGCATGCTTGTCAAACACTGAGACAAAAAGACATCGAAAAAGAGAAAAAGGAAAGCATAATTTTATGATAGCCTTTACCAGGTCACCACATATGCCCTGAATCCTTAATAGCCTTCCAAAATGATGTAGGCTGACTAACTATATAACCCTTGAAATATCCAAATTTATCAACATTAGTTGCTAGTTTCACAGCTCTACTACATTTAAAAAATTACTGATGGTGAGTAAGAGTTACATATTTTTTCAACTAATCCATGCATAATCGTTTTTCTTTAGTTTTTTAAGGTAGTAAGTGGTCATTATTTTCCTTAAAGGTTTTGTCTCCATATGTAAAAAAATACACACACACACACACACACACACACACACACACATATATATATATATATATATATATATATTGATTTATTGAATATATGCATATTTTGTTTGGAAGTGCCTGTTAGTGGAAAAAAAAAGTTAAGCACACCAGATACATTAACTTAACATTACAAGGTGTCCCAGCTCACAAGGGCATGATCAATAATAGTGTGTGTGTGTGTGTGTGTGTGTGTGTGTGTGTGTGTGTGTGTGTGTGTGTGTGTGTGTGTGTGTGTGTGTGTGTCTATATGGAGATTCGGTTAACAGTCTAAATTCGATCTTCTCATGAAGACCTGACATGCACATTGGTCTAGTCAGGAGTTTCCCTAAGAAAGCAGCATCAAACTGTAAGGTGCACTTACTACAGGACTACTGTCAAGGTGATGCCAGAAGTATTAGGCACTAAGACATACATTGTTTACGTGTGGGATATTGGCAAGAAATCCATCTTGTCTCCTCTTGTGTCTCTGGTTTCAATTTAGCAATGCTACTCTTTGATTACTTTCACGACAGACATTGGCAACTATTTGTATGTCAACAAAATAATGCCCACTCACACAGGGACTACCTCCTTACATGATTTGTATAGCCACTGTGTTTGTATTCACAGTATTTCACTACTGATGCACAAGAAAGCAAAACACAGCACAACACAACCACTATGATTTGGGATGAGTGAAAATCAGTTGCAGACTACTCGCATCATCATAAATGCTTATAGAAAATACTCATCCAAAAAAATTCTATTACCTTGGGCAGTGAAGAAAGACCTATTTTTATTAGATCTGACAACAGCAAATACATACCAACTCATTTTATTTATCTCATTCATGTCTATAGTGCCTTTTACATACATTCACACTTCACTCCCATTGCTTCTAACAGGGCCCAGTCCTTTTTTGGGTCTGGCTTCTTTAACTAAATGACTTACCAGATAATAATAGACAGTATTAGAAATGGCAAGGAGTTATTAACAAAATAATACTGAGCTTGTTAGTCTGTGATGTCCTACAGTAGAGAAATTAATCACAGTTTGTCACTTATTCATATTTTGATATATATTTTCATAATGGTGAGCCCTACATAATATTGAGGGATATGGTGTTATATGCCGCTATGGCACACAGAAAACTTTATTGTCAATGACCATTTATATCACACTATACCTGAGATAGTACTAGTTATTTGTTAGTAATTATGAAAATAAACAATGTTTCCATATCTACTGAATACTTTAAAAAGTGACTTGTAAACTGTTGCATGACATCAGGTGAAACCTTAGTTGTCATTGAAGAAATCTAGACTTGATAGTTGTACTGTAAGTTGCACATCTTGAGAGATATTTAATGTGACTTACTTTGCTTATTATAGACTTAAGCATATGTTTTCATATTTCTGTAAAGATCTCAATAAGCATGCACTCATAGAGAAATCTTTTGTCAGTGTGTGAAAGATTATGTCTGGTTAACAAATGCTCTAACAATACATGTCTAGCCTGCACAGTTTCCAAGATATCACAATTTATTTGTGAAAGTGTAGCAAAAATATAATTTTTGGCTTGTGTGTATGTGTGTGACCTACTCACTCATTGTTTTAGTTTGTTATTTGGGATATTTTGCAGTCACCCTAATGATTGTTTAACAGCCTTGTGTTTCTTAAGCTTAGTCAGACATTCTGCTTGTGCTGTGCTGATGAGGTCATAACAAGGCCAAAATATGCATATCCAAAGCTAGTGGGGTTTGGCTTTATTGGCCTGAAATTGTCCATTAAAATGATGAAACAAGTCATGGGCATTCAGAATCGCCAATTAGCTAAAACACCTGGTGTTCAGAAGGGTTATTTGCATATATCCCATGGGCCTCTGATTCAAGAGGTTTGAGACGTCACTCAATAGAAGTTCCAACTTGGCTGGAGTTTTCATTTAGTTTTTACAGATTGTTTTTTCTGTGTGACCTTCTCACTCATTGTTTTAGTTTATTATAATATATTCTAACATTTATGGAACAACTACGAATGCACTGACTATTGTCACTGTAAAGAAAACTTTACTGATAATATTGCTATTTGTACTGTCTTAATAACACTAGCTGTTCATGAAATACTTGCATTTGTTTATCATTATGCTTTTTAAGTTTATTTTTCAGAAAATACTCTGGAATGCAAGGTATGTTAGGCTGCTGGAGGTTTGACATTCCACACTAGACATGTGTTAATGAGTTACTTTTAATTGCTTATCATTTGTTTATTTGGAAAGTCGGACTGGGATAATATCCCATTTTCAGTGGGAGACCAGGGAGAAAAATTCCACATTGACATGATATGGTTACAATTAAATAACAAAGTTATTGTAAAACATAATACAGAAAAACAACATATTAACATATATATTCACAATTTCAGTTCACAGAGTATGAATGTATACATATAGAATGCAAATATGTGGATAGAGATAAAATGAAAACTCACAAATTAAAGTTCATTTAGATTACATTACACATGCACTAAGTGTACACTTTGGAACAGAGGTGACTAGACAACATAGCTAAGGGAAAATTACATTTGTCCTTTAGCTAATTAGATTGGCTATGTTCACAGCGAAGGAGTTAGGAAGAAGTATGGTGGGGGAGAGAAAAAAATAGGTGGGTAACAGCACAAGGATGCATATGTCTATTCACATGCTCATAGATTAATTTAATGAAGAAAACCTCTGACCTTATTTATTGAAATTACATGATTTGAGTAGAATTCTACTTCTGAACAGGTTATTAGCCTTAATCTAATCACAATCAAAAGTGGAATATCTTATTTACATAGAAGTTGGAGCCTATGGTAGCTCTGTGGCCAATCAGATTCTTCTTACTATGGTAGCTCTGTGGCCAATCAGATTCTTCTTATGTGTTAATAGGTTAGGATACATATCATTGCAACTTAGCTATTGACTGCTTATCCCCTATTTAGATGCTTGCCAGAAAGTGTTTTTTTTCAAAAAAATGTGGTTCAAATTGCAGTGAAGGATATCCTCTGCTGGTCAAAACAGGTAGCATATGCCATCATCAACATTCATTTGAAACAAGTGGCTGTTAACAATATAACCAACGATAATTGTAGTGTGTTTGTATCTCAAGCCCCATAAATTTGCAGGCTTAATAAGTATTAAATGTATATGGGAAAAATGGACTAAAGTAAACTAAATTTTCAAACTGGAACAGGGACAGTCATCGTGGTCTGAAAGCTCTCATAGATAGTCCCTACCAGAAGGATATAAAAAGGTAAGCTTATTCTAGTCTGAGAATGTTCTAAGACCATAAGCACATTAGTGCAAAATCAATGCAGGGTGAAGATTCAAATGTACTTATTCTATTGCTATGGAACTTTAGAAGAAAGAATTCCAAAACCACAAATCAGTCACTAATTAAATTACAGAGCAAGGATTCAGCTCAAAATTACCCACTTAAGGGTAGACTGACCTAATACTTAAACCCATAAATGGTAGGAAATAAAAAAAATAACAAGATTTAGTTGGAGTAATGAATACCAACCATTTCTGTAGAATCCAGAAACCAATAGCAGTAAGTAAATGCAACTAATACTAGTAAAGCAAAAAAAAAATATTTAAAACATGATTTAACAATAGCAACTCCAATCAGGAAGCAGTTTTACCCAGTATCCCAGGAATCTTGAGTCTTCCATATTAATAGTTAATTTTAAATATATTGGACATAGCAAAGAAAAGGATAATTGCATCAGCTCTAGATTGAGCAATACTATCATTGGTGGGGGGTAGGGTACCACCCACCGGTTGTAAAAATTAGCATCCTAAGGAATTTGTTTTTAAAAGTTACCTGTGAGGTCAAATCCACAAGGGTGGTCAGTAACCCCATTCTTACTAGAGGATGTTGGAATCTAACCCCATTTATTAAAAATACATGTACTAAGTAGAATTCCACTTTGGCATAATAATTAAGATATTTGCCTTACAGACACAAAGTTCAGGGCTTGATTCTTTTATGGGTTGATTGGCTAGGCTTTAAATGGCCTACAAGGCCTAGTACTAATCTATGAACCTATAACATGAATTAACACTAAACATAAAACTAATAGTAAAAGTTTAAAAAGTGAGGTTACTAAGTATTCTTCTTCAAATTCAGGCTAAAATCACTAAAAGCCATAAAATGTATGAAGATAAGTATTAAAATTAGATTAAAAGTCCCTTGCATCAATTTACTGTAAAGCATTTGCAAATCAGTCAATAAGGAAATAAGGTTTCCATTAATAGGTCTTTATGATTAAGACTCCTTAGTTGCCCAATGTTTTTGATGGAATAAGTATTTTTAAGTTATATGGGACTGGCAGGCAATATGTCAGATACGTACATGCATACAAATATTTCAAGCATGGGCATTAATGCCCTTCTAGCCTGCCAATATACCAAAACAGCTGTTCCCATAATATGTGTCCAGGCTGTTCTTAAAAATATCTAAACTAGTGCTTTGTTTAATGTAATTTGGTGGTCTGTTCCATGTATCAGTTACTCTGTCAGAGAACCTATTAGGACACTTCTCATACCAATAAAATCTTCTACATAGGTTGTCTGATTATTCTCAACTACTTTTTGATAACCCAAACACTCCCAGAGGTAGTTGTCTCTAAATGCCCTATATATCTGAATAAAGTATCCTCTTAAATATGTATATGAGACACTGTGCAAGTTCAGATATTCTAATCTTTCATAATAACTTACATTTGCATATCTATGGACACCCTTGGGATATTTTCACTTTACTCATTCCAGTTTACTGATGCTTGTTTTCTTATAAGGTTTCCATATTGTTATTCTATACTCAAGTTTGGGTCCAGTGTTACTAACAATGATTTCATAATTTCTGATTTCATATACCTTATAAATCATTATATACAACCTACTGTATAGTTCTATAACTATTTTTAGCTAATTGGTTGATATGACTCGACCAACTCAGAGCTGGATCTACCCAGGTCCTTAAATGAATCTACAGTTTCAATCACTGTGTGCTGTATTAAATATTCACCTTTCAGTCTTTGTCTCCCAAATCACACATGCTTAGTTGTTGATGTCTTTATTAGCATATTATTCTCCTGTGCTTAAGTGGCCAAATTAGTCAAGCTCTTTATCAAACTGAAGGATATGCTGAGGAAGTTTTTTCTCCATTTTGTTCTGTTATGAGAGGATGGGCATGAGTTTTAAGAATGAAACTCAGTCTGTAAGTACTACACTTTTTGTAATCTCGCTCATGTTGCTAATTTGATATGCTGCCTTATTGTGCACTCTGACTCACAAAAGGTTAGGAAGTGTGAACACAAAGAATGTGCCATAGATCATGTTTCAGAAGGAAATTGTGTTCTAGATTTACAGTCAACATATTTCTTTACAACAGATTTGTAGAAAAATTCACAAAATACTGCTGGAAATGTAGTTGTTTTCCTACATTCCTATTTTCTGAAAACTCTGTGAATTTTGCCACAGCACTTTTTGTAACAACTTTTCCGTCATTTTCTGTCATAAGATCAGTACAGCAGCAAGTTTTTTCCCTCAATTTTCCCAACTGAAATTACTTAGCACTTAACACAAAAAATAAATAAAAAAAAGGATTATGGTTTTTCACAGAGCTGAAAAATGTAAATATAAAAGGGTCATATTCCAATGCATATGTAGATTTGATATGTCATACATACATCTTCCATCAGTGCATTGTGAGTTCATAGAAAAAGGCTTTAGGGAGTATGGAGTGGATGCCAGAAAATATTCAAAGCATTCAGCCTTTAGAGATAAAATTGTCGTGGAACATTTTAAGGTATCAATTCATTTGTAGGCATGTCTATAGAATGATTCAAAACATGTAAATCTAGGTGGAAGGTATAGATTGTTAATTCTGTTTGCTTTTCAACTGAACTGTTGTCATTTTTTCTCACTTTAATCATAATCAAATATTGGACATGTACATAGAAGATTGTTGTATTTTTTTGATAAATGTGAGGTGGTATATTGTGTGAGAAAGTGCAGGGCATTTACATGATCAATGCCAAATGGTCATAGATATTATAAGTTTTAGGTCACTGTCTGTGTCTGAAGGCAGCAGGAGGAAATGCAATTCTGTGGCCATTACATATTTTAGTTTCTTCTCAATAAGATGTTAAAAGTATATAGAATTGCTATTGTTTTTGAGGATAGGCTACATGTGACAGAAAAGGCAGCTACATGATTGCAATCACTGAATGATCATTCTTATGGTCTGTAGGAGGGGTTAGTAATGCCAGTGACAGTAAAGTAGCAATTACCTTTTTTATCAGTCAAGGGTATTGTACCCTGTAAAATGAGATATATTCTAGTATGAAAGTATACGTGAAGCTAGTGGTTCTTTAAATTTTAGAAACAAATGAAGACATAAACAGTATTTTGACATTAAATTAGTTTCTTTATTATTATAATTCACAGCCTGTATAACACAAACTTCTTTTGATTTAATTCACAATCAATGTGCAATTTTTACTTTTTCTCCCAAGTGGTGAATACATAATGCAAACAATCATAAATATGTATCTGAAGTAGTTTACTTCATTTGATCCTCAACCTGTGAGTCCTCGGATCCATATTGGATCTGACACGGCCACGTTTTCCAGCTATGGCTCTGAGCTCCATGCTCGTCCCCTACCCATAATGCCCCCAGTCTCCCTTCAGATCTCATTTGCCACCATAGTGATAGCAACGTGGTCCAAGCTCCAGAGTTTGCTGTTGGGTAAACTGTCTAAAAATTTTTGAATTTCTTCTTTTTGAACCTTTCCTGTATTGTCTTGGGTTTCTCCATAGCTAATCCTTCCTCTCATAGACTTTTTTCTTCTTCCCCCTTTTCTTTAGAATATGTGTGTGCATGTGTGTTGGCTTAGATCCTGTGTTTTGGCATGGTGGATGCCCCAAAACCGGGATTTAAGAGATGCACAGAGTGTGGCCATAAGCTTTCCCCGGCTGATGGCCACACTCTGTGTGTGATTTGATTGGGGGTGGCTCACCTCCAGTCCCCCTGTCCTATTTGTGCTGGGTTTAAACCCAGAGCTCTTAAGGACAGGTGGGACAAACTAATTGTGAAGGGCCTTTTGCCCTCCATAGCCGGGATGGATGTCCCTCCTTCTCCAGCCAAATCAGCAACAGCTGCTGCTTCTTCTTCCCCTTCCTCAGCCTCAGGGACTCACCCTCCTGCCAAGAGGTCCAGGGAAGGGGATAAGGTCAAAAAAGACCGGCCTCGTAAGTGCTCCCTGACCACTTGTCTGAGGCCGGTCCTCCACCGAAGACCAAGCCTGTTTCCAGGCCTGCTTCACCTCGGCTCCAATCCCAGAGGTTTTCCCCCAACCCTGAGGTGTCAATCAGCCAGTCACCCCATAGGCCTTTCCCTCACCAGCTATCCCAGCCCACTTCAATGGCATCCTCCCGCTCCACCTGGTGCCTTTTCAAAGCAGAGATGGACAAGATGATGTGGAGATTTATTAGCACTCAGATTCAGATGGGGGTCTTGCCAGGGCCTTCTCCCACTGGAACAGGCACCTTGCAAGCAGTTTTCAGACCTATTACTCCTTCTCTGATCTGACCCACAGTTTTGGAACTGTTGGATCTGAGGACAGTCGGAGTTGAGGGGTCGGCGCAGATGGTACCCTGTAACTCGACACCACCCAGTGCCCTGAGTGTGCCGATTCTGACAGGGTCTGATCCAAGCTCTCAGAGCCATGGCCTCGGGGTCAGATCTGAGGGGGTACTCTCTGCTCCGGGCTTGTCAGAGAGGAGCATCTCCCTCTGTGTCTCGGCTCTGACTCCCCAGTTGGATCAAAGGGATACGGTCTCCGCCAGTTCAGCCCAGGAGGTCCATTCCCCCTCTGCATTCAATGTGGTGGAGAGGGTTTTTGCAGGGTCGTGGCCTCTGACTATCTCGTCTTTGGACTCTGCCCAGACCCCCCTGACCTTGACTGTAGGTCCATCCATCTTGCCCTCTCATGGCCAGCCTGCAGCCATATTTCCCCAGGATGTTCCAGTCCTGGAACAACCCACTTGTGAGGTCACCCCAGACAGTCTCTCTGAGAAGCCCCCCCCCCCCGCAAGCACACTTGCAAAAGGACGCACTTGGACTCTCCTCTAGAGTCCCTCACAGAGGACATGGACTTGGATGAAGGGGAAGGTTCCTCAAGATCACCACCTGAAGATGTCTCATTTGGAGACATCATGGAGATCCTCCACCAAAAGGGGGATGGTCTCCCTCCAAACCAACCTCCAAGTCTGTGTTCCTGGAGGCATTTGACTCAGGCCCATCTACCTCTTGGGTGTCCCCTCCTGCTGATTCACTCGTGGATCTAATAACATCTATGGTATGGAAGGAGCCGGACTCCGTGAGCCCATACCCAAATGGCCAGATAAGGTATTGAGTCCCCCTGTGGATTGACTTTATTGGCATAAGGGGTCCCCTGTAGATGCAATGATGGTGGTGGCTGCTACCAAGAAGGAACTCACCGAGGAGAGTTCCACGGTCCAGCTTCTTAACCGAGAGTCGAGGATGCTGGACTGTTTTGGGAAGTGGGTATATGCTTCAGTGACCTTCTGCATGAGGGAGCTGAACTATATGGTACCCGTTATTCGACTCCAGAGAAACCTGGTTAAGGAAGTTGCGGAGTCGACCCTGGGGTCCATGTTAGAGGAGGACAGAAAGACGTTTGACGCATAAATGACCACCCTCAATTCTGTTGCCAACACATCCATGCACTTGCTTTCCCATGCCATGGAGTTGCCATTTGGCACCACACCTGGCTCTGCTTGTGCCAATTCTCAGAGCCCTTCAAGGCATCTTTCACCAACAACCATTATGATGGTTCTTCCCTCTTTGGGAAGACAGTCAGACTCTAGTCCAGAGCAAGAAGGACGGGAAGACACTGTCTGCCATTGGAGTCCACTTCTCTCCACCTCATAGTTCCTTTTCCAGTAACCAGTGAGGTCAAAAGAAGATGTAGTTCTGCAAATCTCAGGCATTTGCCCAGGATGCTCAGGACTCACCTTCCCCCAGAGGCAGAGGGGGATATGATAGATGCCACCCTAGAGGCTGAGGGGGGTCCTAGGAATTCTGGGTCCTGAGAATCATTCTCGGACAGACCTGGACAGAGACCCTGAGGGGCTGCCCGGCTGTCCATCTCTGGAGGCAGTCGGGGGTCATCTGTCGCTCCACCCACTAGCATGGGAGTCCATCACAACAGATAAGTGGGTGTTGCAAGTCATATCCAGAGGCTATTTTGTCCCTTTCAAGGACTCACCTCCCTCCCAAAACAACCCTCCTGGATGTCCCACCCATGCAGCAGGAGGAAACAGCAGTGTAGATACAATCACTGCTAAGAAAACAAGTCATCCTACCTTTCCCCCAAGACCAATCCTGATCCGGGGTGTACTCCAGGTTCTTTTTAGTGCCGAAAAAGATGGGTGACCTCAGACAAATTTTGGATCTGTCCCAGTTGAACCTTTCAGTAACCAAGACAAAATTCCAGATGGTCATGATCCAATCCATCCTGCCCTTTCTGCAGGAAAAAGACTGGATGTGCTCAATAGCTCTCCAGGATGCATACTATCAGATCAAAATGCACAGGTGCTCTCAGGGGTTCCTTCGCTTCTGGCTGGGTGATAATCATTACCAATTCCAACCCCTCCCCTTCGGTCTCACTACAGCCCCCCCAGGTGTTCACCAAGGTTATGGCAGTGGTAGCGGCTCATCTGAGGCTTCAGGGCATTCAAGTCTTTCCATACTTGGACGATTGGCTCTTTACCACCCCTTCAGAGCATCTATTATGACAAGCCAGGGACTCCTTCCTTCTGTTAACTGACAAATTGGGCATTACTATCAATCGGAACAAGTCAGCTCTTCACCCGGTCCAGGTTTTAGAGATCATTGGGGCATGGCTGAACACAATACAATCAATGGTGTTCCTCACTTTAGACAGGATATGCACCTTGAGGATTCACATATTACATGTTCTACAGACCCACTCACCCACAGCCGAAACAGTCTTAAGAGCTTTAGGTTCTATGGCATCCACAATAAATCTTCTCCCCATGACACGCCTCCACATGAAGGTCCTACAATGGACTTTAGCGGTACAGTGGCCTCTGTTAGACCTCCCCTTGTCTTTTCCAGTGAGGATCTCAAAGGCTTGCAAAAGCTACCTTTGGTGGTGGATTCAGTCCCTGGATCTCCACAAAGGATGTCCTTTTCAACCTCCTTCACCCCAAACCACAGTGACCATGGACGTCTACCTGCTCAGGTAGGGAGGCATTGCTCAGGAAGGACATTCCAAGGCATGTGGTCCCCTCATGAGACCTATTTGCACATCAGTGTCCTAGAGATGAGAGCGGTCCTTCTCACGTTGCAAGCCCTACATGCTCATCTTCCTCTGGGAACGATTGCAATTCAGACAGACAACATGTCAGTAGTCTGGTATATCAACAAGCAGGGGGGAACCAGATCTTACCCATTATGCTGAGAGGCTATGAGAATGTGGGAATGGGTGATCTCCACCAGCTGTTTTCTGGTGGCAATGCACATCTCGGGACTGTCCAACATCTTAACGGGCAGGTTCAGCAGATCCATCCTGATGCCCCACGAGTGATCTCTGAAACATTCAGTAGCAGAACAGATCTTTCTAAAGTGGGGTCGCCCTTGCTGTGATCTCTTTTCATCTCCTTCCACCGCAAAATGTTGCAAGTTCTTTACTCTGAATCCCACTCCTAGGGAAGCCCCCAGAGACGCCCTGATTCATGCTTGGCCTACCAGGCTTCTTTATGGATATCCTCCTCTTGCCCTCATGTCGAAGTTTCTGCAGAAAGCTCAAAGGCTGGGGAGCACTGTGATCCTCATCACCTCATTCTGATCTCAACAGGTTTGGTTTCCCTTACTCTGGTCTCATCTAGTTGTCCCTCCATGGACTTTGGATCCAGTCCAGGATCTTGCTCTCACATCCCTAGGGGATCCCTCATCCAGACTGGGACAGTCTGAAGCTCACTGCTTAGCTGCACCGGTTCCCAAGATTCTTAGGACTCCCAGTTTATCTCCTCTGGTTAAATCCATTCTGGTGGCAGCTCATATGTCATCCATAGGAAAATCTATCGCAGTAAATGGAAATGTTTTTCAATGTGGGCCACTCAGAGGTCTTTGGATCCCTTCACTGCACCACTTCCAGCAGTTCTGGAATTTTTAGCTAGCATTTTTTATCAAGGCGCTAGTTCTTGTACGTTGAAAGTCCATCTGACCGCAATTTCTAATTTTCATGCTAGGGTAGATATGTCTTTTTTAGTTTCTTTGAAAATTTGTAAGACCTTTCTCAAAGGTGTCTTCCTCCTCAGATCCCCGGTCAAGGATCCCATTTCTCTGTGGGACCTCACTTTATTGTTGCAGGTGTTGGTTTCCCCACCATTTGAACCTGTAGCCTTTGTGGATCTGCAATTTTTGACCTGGAAAACTGCTTTTCTGGATGCCATTCCATCTGCTAGAAGGTTGTCTGAACTCCAATCTCTTTCCATCAAAGTCCCTTATATGATCTTCCACAAAGATAGAGTCTCGCTACGTTCTAATCTGTCTTTTCTTCCTAAAGTAGTCTCAGAGGCCAATATCAATCAGACTATCAATTTGCCAGCATTTTTTCCAAACTATCAGAACAAAGGAGAGCACAAATTACATTGTTTAGATGTCCATAGGCAGTTGAGATTTTATTTACACAGGACTAAAGCCTTACGCAAGTCTGATCAGCTTTTTGTATCCTATGCCAAGCCCTTTTTAGGCAAACCTGTTTCAAAAGTGACTACTGCTCGCTGGATTTCTCTATGCATTGCCTGGGTTTATTCGGGCAGAGGTTTGTCTCTTTCAGGAAAAGTGAAGGCTCATTTGACCCGATCCATGGCTATGTCTGCAGCCTTTTGGTCTAGGGTCTCCTTGGATGATATTTGCTCAGCTGCCACTTGTGCCTCATCTCACACTTTTATTTCTCATTATAAGCTGGACTTGATTTCTAGAAGTAGAGCATCCTTTGGCTCTGTGGTGCACTGGAATATCCTTCCATGAGGGCCTCCCAAGGATTAGGTTGCTGGGGACTCTGTCCCACAGGTTGAAGATCAAATGAAGTAAACTACTTCAGATGAAGTTATTTACTCACCATAACATTCCATCTGAGTAGTTCTACTTCATTTGTCTTCAACCATTCTGCCCCTCCTTCCCCCGAGCTTATCCTTCAGGATACTATATGTCCCTTGTTCTGGTCTTTTTCTGTTGGGATCGTTGCTTATGCTGGGAGATAAGGGATATGGTAGTAAGTTGTTTTTTCTTGGAGGATAAGTCCTTGTGTGGTCGAGTAATGGTTATGTGTTTGGCAGCAAACTCGATCTGAAGGGAAAAGGGAGACTGGGGGTATTATGGGTAGGGGGAGGAGCATGGAGCTCAGAGCCATAGCTGGAAAATGTGGCCATGTCAGATCTGATATGGATCCGAGGACCCACAGGTTGAAGACAAATGAAGTAGAACTACTCAGATGGAACGTTACGGTGAGTACATGAATTCTTTTTTGTTTCTACAGCAAAAGAATAAAAAACACTCTAGCTTTTCCCTGAAAGTAAAACAAATGTATATATTATTAGTAATTGCTCAGAAATTCAAAAACTCAGTGTTCCACCATTCTGTTACTTCTGCATCTAAAAGTATAACCTATTTATAGTTCATCACCAAACATCTAGAGTAGTTTTCCAAAATATTTTACTATAAAGTGTCAGACTATTTCAGGGTTATAAACCTGTACTGATACTTTGCACTAGTTGCCTAGATGTCCATCAGAATGTGTAGATTTGTCAAGGTCCATTACATTCAGTTCACTATTGGATGGAAATACACAGCTTGGGGTTAGGATAGAAGGCAGTGCCTATTCACAATGTGTCTTTTTTATTACACCTGAAGTAAGAAAATCACATATATTTTACTGAGCAAGTTAGCATTTCTTTTACTGAAAACAGGATGAACCCTAAACCCAGTGTCTTGCAAAATGCAGTCTGTTGCTATGTGAAATGAGATTGGGATGCAGGGGAACCTGGGATTTGAGCTTGATTTATACCTAAGTGCCAGACTGGAATTTGCTTAAAATGTTTAATTTGAAATTTTATAGAACACACATATGGTCTTTTATACACAACTACTTCAAATGGTGTTTCAAATTATTTTTTTTTGTGAGTCACCCATTATCCACTTTCCTGTAACTGCCTATTTGACTCTGGTCAAAAGGCCCAGGTGAAACAAATGCAAAGAATATATGTATGCTAAGTTATATATTTATATGGGGTCTCTTTATAATTTCAAAATACTGAAATCCTGACTTTCAATATTTCGAAATTATAATGCCAAAGCCTTGAAATTCCAAAACACCAGAAGCACGAAATTCAAAATACCAAAGTTTGGAGCTTCTGGTATTGCAGTGTGTGAATGCATGAGTGTATGTGTAGGTATGTATGCATGAGTGTGTTGGTTAGAGGCTTTATTGCATGTTAGTGTGTGTTTTGGCTGTGATGTGTGTGTGCAAGGGCGTGTGAAATGTGTGTGTGTGAGTTACCTTTGTGTGTGTGATTGTGCTATCTTGGAGCTAGTATATATAAGTAGGGAGGGTGTGGGGTGCGTGGTGGCTTGTCCCCCTGCTTGTCTGTAGTGTAGGATTGTTTGATTGTGGGGGACAATTGTGTGTATATGTATGTGTGTGGTGTATTTGAACTGTAGGTTTGCGATTTAAAATTTCGCTGTTATTGGGTTTCGGTATTTCAAGGTTTCGGGAACTTTCGGCTATAGAATTCAGTATTTTGGGATTCTATAGTGATCCCATTTATATATGTATATATATATATATATATATATATATATATATATATATATATATATGTTTGTGTCTTTTGGCTTTTCCCGGTTAGGGGTTGCCACAGCGGAACTCTGGTCCACTAATGATTGGTAGTGGATTTTTACGTACCGGGTTACCAGCCCTGACGCACAACCTTCAACGAAGGCACGCCCCATTCACATAAGCCTCCACCGCAATACATATATATATATATATATATATATATATATATATATATATATATACGTGTGTGCGTACATCTATATATATATATATATATATATATATATATATATATACATATATATATATATATCATCAAAAAATATATATTTGTCTCAATTATATTATGTAGTGGATGGATCACCATTCTTCAAGCAGCTAAAGAGTTGAGGCCAAATTCCTTATTGACCTGCATTGAATTCCCTAAGAGTAGAATAGCAGTTTTAGATGCATCTTTTGGTTGAGAGGCTGTTTGTTATTTCCTTAAAGTTTCAGTATAAAATGAAAAGGGGACTTAGATATCATCCTTTATTGATAGTTACTACATCCATTGGTTCACCATCATTCAGTGCCATAGTCTGACATTTTGCTTTATTGTTGATTTCCATTAGGGGAATTGTGCTAAAGTTCTGTGTTTATGCATAGTACAATAACAGACATGAATGCTTTTTTACTTAGTGCCAATGTATCAGAAGTAAAATTCTATTTATTTCTTATGAAAACAGAAGTATTTTTATCATTGTAACAGTAGATAGAGGTATCATCTCACAGCAAGAGGATGTTCAGTTCAATTTTTGTCTAGGCACCTTCTGTGTGGAGTGTACATATCCACCCTGTCTTCATACAGGTTTCCTTCGAGTGCTCTAGTTTCCAACCATGTTCCAAAGGCATGCAGTAAATGGACTGGAAACTCTAGACTGGCCATAGGTGTGAGTGTAAGTGCGAGTGTGTGGTGTAGAAGAACTACCGCAGGAGGGCTAACCACTTGGTAGTGTAAATCTTGGGTCTAGATGATGGTCCGTATTGAAGTGACACCCTGACCTCATGTGCAAAAATGGGAAAAGAGGAGGTGGTGGGTGGATGGAATTATGCCCCTGCCAAATTTATATTAATTTATAGTAGCATATATAAAATGAAGGTAAAGTTGTGTATGCATCTATAAATTGGAATAAGCAGCCGCATGCTTTCTGTAACTGAGTGCCATGATATAGTACACCAAGAAATCAGTTGTAATACTTCACATGGATACATAGATCTGGTAATATATTGTTAGGTCCTACCCATAGTATTGACATTCAGGTGTTTTTTACCATTCCCCCCCCCAAAAAAAAAATATACAGTCTACATTTTCAGGCTAATAAATTCAGTAATGTATCGAAATCATATCATTAGTACATTCCTTTGAAATGAAAGCCAAAAATAATATTTTGACTCAAAAATTCATATTGTATGTTGTTTATTTCTTCTGTGTTGTAACAAAACACATATTTTATTGTTCTAACAGGTGTGCACATTTTTAGATTAATTGTCTACTTTCCCTAAATATTATTAGATAGTTTAAAACAAGTATATAAAGGACAGCTGAGGGGTCTTATCCTAAAAAAATCATGAAAATATCTTGAAGCAATGAAACTGCAGTGCTATTTTACATTAGGATCAAATTTATATCAGCATGAACTTATTTGTAGGCTGCAGGAACTGCAAAACAGTCACTTGAAAGCAAAAGTGTAGCTTTCATTTCCCCTCAGAGTAAAATAAAGAAAACCTATAAGGGCAGCACAGTGCTCCCTGGTTTGATTCTCAGCTGAGGTGCTTCTGTGCAGTGTCTGCATGTCCTCCCTGTGTTTACATGGGTTTCTTCTGCATGCTCTGGTTTCCTCCTATACTCCATAGACATGCAGTAGGTTGACTGGGCACTCTTAATTAGCCATAGGTGTATGTGTGTGTGCGGTGTGGAAGATCTACTGTGGCAGGGTTAGCCACCTGGTGGTGTAAACATTGGCTCTCAATGAATTTCACTGTTGAAGTGACATTCTGACCCCATGTTCAAAAACGGGGAAACAGTGTTTGTGGATAGATCTGAAACATAGAGTATTCTTGTGATTTCATATTTTTAATAAAGCTATGCATTTTTGTTTATGTGGGATCCTTTAATTCTTTTTATTTGCAGAGGCTGAACATTGCATGACATTTATTTTTATTATAATTTAAGACACAGGTGTTAATTTGCTTTGATGGTCAAGACGTAATCTAATGAAGTTTTATACAAACTTTAGAAAATGCTAAAACTGCTTGAAGATAAAGAAACATTTATATAAAGATCAAATACAAATGAATACAATTTCCTGTTTGGGGTTATCCTTTGGGAGATAAGCAGTTGTTAAGGAGTTACTGGAATTAGCAATGCAAGGCAGTTGGATAGGGAATGAGCAGCTAAATAAAGCCAAGTTGTACATGCTGGATAGACTTTGTCAGCCATTCATGCATTCTTTTCTTATCTCAAAACATACAATGCTACTTGTTAATCTTTAAGAAAACTTGTAGAATTATGAGAATGTCACTTTAATTTCTGATATTATTCTTGTGTTTTTACTCCTTACTCTTTTGCAATAAAGGTACAGATTTCATGCAGTGGAGCAGAGTAGTTTATAATAAAATTTAAAAAATTATGTTGGAACATGTGAACCAAAACACAATAACATACTATAGCAATACTCAGTGAAATTATTTGTTTTTATCCTAGGTCTACTCTGACCAGCCAGGAAGATTTTGTCTTTATAGTAAATGAATGAAGGCTATGTAACATCCAACAATCTGAACTAGGAAAGCAGAACAGTTCAGTGAACAATAGAAAAAATAGCAATAAACTGAAAGTACATCTGCACTAATAATCACACCACATGCAAATACAGTAAACAAAGATGCCATACATAGCTCAATGAAATCACTAACCACTACTTTAGATAGTTGCATAAAAGCTATTATTGAAAGTATTGAAGCTCAGGTGGCTCAACTATTGCTTACTGAAATTCAACAACCAAAATGTAACCCAGTAAAAAAGACTACCAGTGGGGGTGGGTGACCCCCTTCCACATGCTCCACAGAGCCTTAACCACCTATATCATCTGTGAAAAACTGTCATTTTGGTAAAGTTTCTGTTTAGTTAGGTGTAAAACAAATACACAATTCTATTTTGAACGGCACAGTGTGGCCATCTAGCAGTGGTAAGTCATAAGTTGCCTGCCTGGTCATTCAAACATTCAGTAATCCCATGTATTTTTCCTGTGTAAGGTAATTTAGTGCATGTGTGGGAGTGCTGTGGCACAGCTGACATTTTGTTTTTGTATTTATTTTATAGTAGTAGCAGTAGTAGTGGTGAAGCTTACACATACATGGTTTGATGGTTAGTGTGGCTTTATGGTTTCCTTGTACTAAGGGTTGTGTGCTTGTATATTGCATTTCATTGTATTATGATTCTTGGTATCAAGTTGCTGTGTAGTGTATTTTCAGTGCATTGCGATTTCTTTGTGTGTTCCCTGTTAACTTATTTAAGTGAATTTAATAAAACATCCATAATCCCTGCCTTACTTTGAGCAGCAACATGCCATGTGGCTGTTGTTAAAATGAGAAAATATGCTCATAAAATAAAATATATTTTATTTGTTGAACTATTCATTACATGTAATGTTAATGTTCATCAGTGCTGTCTCCTGATGTAGTAAATTGGCCAATAACCTCTCCTCTGGTCAAACAGTTGAATGGGACTTTATATGTATCTGACATCAACGGGTTGAAATACATTACTGCAGCCATAATTTTTTGCAGATTTCATCATATGCAGACATCATCAGTGTGTTACAGAAATAGCTGCTGTACTGAGGGACATGTGTTTATGCTACATGTGAATGCAGAATACAATTAGAGTAAAATGGTCATTGATATGGCTTATATGCATACAAGGGTGTTGCATTATATATAAAAGTGACAAGATCCTGAAATGCATGACTGTGGTTTTACTTATTTAAACTTAACATCACTAAGTGGCTCTCTTTATCTGTGTCAGTAGCATGTGTGAGAAGACAACCAACACTGGCATAGTGGAGCAGTGATTAGCATTACCACCTGACAGTGCTTGGTTTTCTAGTCCTGTCCTTTGCAGTAGTTTATTATGTGCAGTGTTTGCATGTCCTCACTATTTCACTGCTCTTTTTTTTTAGTAAGTCCAGTTTCCACCAACATTGCCAAAAATTAAGAACCAGGAACAGACTAAAAAAACATGTGAGCTGCACTACAAACTGCTCATTTTATTTGAAATACATTAAGTGCTTTTGCCCTGTTAGACGGACTTATTCAGAATAACTCAGTAAAAATGCACACCGATCTTATATACACCTATCCCCTCCCACAAAACTTTTAACTTACAATTGAAACTGAAATAAAAAGAATCACATCACCATAAAAATGAAAAATAAATGTATGCTTCAAAGTATATGTACATAGACAAATAAATAAATAAAAAAAACTTGACATATACACAAACTTTAACCATTAATAAAATTGTTGAAAAAAGATAAACATTATGTATATATAATCAATAAAACCACAAATAGAATCAATGGCAGTGCCAACCACCGTCAATGCCCTGGAATCACATGGATTGGATGGACTTAATTTTCAGTGGCTGGAGAACAGTTCAGGGTTTTCGGCCTTTTACCCCATTTTGTTTATAAAAAGGATGTTTGTTTTAAATCTTTTCTTGCAAAGTGTGGGGCATACTACAGCCAGTTATTGTATGAAAAAATGTGGACATCGTAAGCAATGCAGTTAAATTTTGCAAGAGTCCACATTCCCTGTTGTTGGTTAAGGGGAGGCTAAGATACTACACTGTTCAACTAAGATCAACTTTCTTGTGTAAACAAATAGATCATATTATTCAACAATGACACATCAAGAGTATAGTGATCTTTCTTTCTTTCACAAGAAAGAGTAATTGAGATCTGCACCACAGCATAATACAGTACCACAAGAGGACATTTCTTCCAGAATGAGAGCATGAAAGAATCAAGCAGTGTAACACAAGCTAATCCTCCATCTATCCCATGGTACACTACTCCAGGATTAATATGCCACTCTAGAATTTCTATGGACTTTTATGGCACATACTCCATAGAGATAGGGTTTATAGTAGATAATGAAACTAAAAAGAGATTGGTTCTGGGCTTCAAAGAACAACATTTTTCAAACTGCCAGTTCAGTGGAGGCCTTGAATCACACTGAGCATTTCAAGGGTAAAATCATCTCTTATAATGCAGAAAGTAAATGCTCAGAACATTTTCAAGTACAGTTCTCCTTCTTTTGGCTTTTTCCCAGTTAAGGGTTGCCACAGCGGATCATCTGTCTGCACATGAGTGGCAGTAGAGTTTTACGGTGTCTAGTTGCCAGCCCGGCACCCAACTTTCCATGGAAGGCACACACACGCACACACTCATGCCTAGGACCAATATCCAATCTACCTACAGCATGTCTTTACTATAGTAGAAAAAAAAAATCCACCTTGTTTCGGATATTACTAAATAACTCCTCTCACTCATTCCAGTCAGGTTGACTTCCTGATGGTCTGAGCGACCACCTACCCACATTTCTTATATGACAACACATATTCCCACCAAAACCTACTATGTTTAAGCAACTGATTAAAAAAAACAACTTTAATCTTGACAACTTCCTAGCTGACCTACAAAGGTGCAATTGGACTCCACTCAAGTACCTTGACCTAGATGATGCAATGAACCACTTTAATAAATCTTTCTTAGATATATTAAATGCACATGGCCCTATTAGAACCATCAGAGTAAAATTAAACTATGCCCCACAGGCTAAGCAGAGACTCTAGGACTCTTCTGAAAACTAGAGAAAAAGCCTGGGAACTATGGAATAAGACTAACACAGTAGTTTCTAAACAACAGTATCAAGAACTTAGAAATAAGGCAAAAAAAAAACAAATAAAATAAGATAAAATAAATTTCGATCATAACATTCAAAACACATATCAAAAAACCCTCACAAATTCTGGCCGGCTATAAAGTCAATCCTTCACCCAGGAAAATCTACTGCACCAATGCCAAACATCCACAACAATTCCGATAGCATAGTTACCATTTTTAACAAATATTTTACTGAATCTATAATTGCCCTCTCCAAACAGTAAACCCCTACTTCTGATACCAAACCAGCCAAGTCTACAACCAGCAATGCCTCATTCTCTTTCTCCCCAGTTCCTACAGCCACTATAAAAAACTACTACAGAAACTAAAACCTACTACACTTGCTGTAGATAACTTACCCAGTGAATATCTCAAAATTGCAGCTGAATCTATAGCCTTCCCAGCATCAATCCTTATAAATAGATCCATTCTCGAAAACAAGGTCCCTCAACTTGGAAAAGTTCCCATGTAATCCCATTTCATAAAGAGGGACCTTCCACAAAACTGGCAAACTATCGGCCAATTGCCATTCTTTCACCTCTTTCTAAGCTACTCGAAAGGTGTATTCATCTCCAGGTCATGAAATTCTTACTAACAAATAACCTCGCAAACACTCAGCATGGGTTTCGCCCATCGCGTAGTACCACTATAGCTCTGTTATCCTTCACTAATACTGTAAACCATCACAGAAATAACAACTTTGCATCTGCCATCTTTTTAGACCTATCAAAAGTTTTTGATATGGTCTCCCATTCCAAACTAATAGCTGTACTAACTGAACTATCCTTCTCACCATCTGCCACAGCATGGTTTCATAATTATTTATCTGGCCATCAACAATTTGTTCTATGGCAGGGTGACCTATTTCCACACCTTCCTTTATCCATTGGTGTCCCCCAAGGATCTATCACAGGCCCTCTCCTTTTCTCCCTCTTTACTAATAATCTACACACAGCTACTCCACATGGTTCTATAATTCAGTAGGCAGATGATTCAACACTTATCTGTGCTGCCACTTCTCTATCAACTCTTCATTCTCAAACACAGGAATCTTTCACTACTGTTGAAACATGGTTAGCCAATTCCCATCTAATCCTGAACCCAAACAAAACTAAATTATTACTCTTCCAACCTAACAAGATATCTGTCTCATGCCCAACATTTAACATAATAGCCAAAGACAAAACTGTGATCTCCCTGACAACCCATACAATGCTTCTTGGAGTGGAAATATACAGTACTCTAAAATTTGACTTGCATGTCTCCCTAACTATAAGAAAGTCCATAAGAAACTTGGAAGTCTATAGAGGCACAAAAGGTCCCTGACCACAATGGCCAAAATTACGTTAGCACAAACCCATCTGCTCTCCACTCTACCATATGCCTCTCCAATTTTAACTAATCTAAGGAAAACTGACTTATCTAACCTAGAAGCATGTTATAATAAAATTGCTAAGTTTGCATCTGACTGCCCATATAAAACACATCATTGTACAGCTTTAAGCATACTAGCCTGGCTTGAGCTTCCCAATATTATTCTTTACAACCAACTCTCTCTAACTCACAAAATTGTAACAGAACCAGCTAGAACCCCTGCACTACAAAATCTCATCCTTCCTTACAGTTCCAGCAGACCACTTCGCTCTAACAGTAAGAACTTGCTCACCGTCTCCAAGGCCAACAACACTGCAGGAGAATCTTTATTTTGCAACTATATATCCCATATATGGAACTCCCTTCCTAAATCCATTCTCTCAATCTCATCCACTAACCACTTTAAGCCATCACTTAAAGCTTATCTAAAAAATAATTGGCTATGTTCCTGTACTAACCCCTTATGAGTGCTCTGATACATCACAGTATACCCAAAACATATCCAACTTCTCCCCGGTGTTTAATCCTTTGTTCCTACTGACCTCTCCTAACCTTATATCTTGACATAAGTCATACCTACAAATAGTATTAGCTATGTTCAAAGCCTAGGTTTTGTTGTCAAGATGTAACAAATTTGGATGTTCTTATATATACTACATTTTGTTTACTTTACACTTTATTGGTTATTTTAATGTGTGCATGAAAATTTACCCATGGAGCTTTTCTCCCCGGGCCTCCACTGAAAAAGGACCTGTGTCCAGTTGGACTTTCCCGGTAAACAAATGTTAAATAAAATAAATAAATAGATAAAATGACATGTTCTTTTCCATGCAGGAAGTGGCTATAGATAGCACTGAACATAACACTGTTTGTGAAGAGCACAAGCATGCTCCTGCCTTAAAACTCACGCCATTTGGATACTACTTTCCAGTTCGGTTGCTGCTACAAAGAAAAATGATAAAATACCCTCTGCTTTCCTACTATGATGACTGTGGGACAGGCTTTCTTCAAGAACATTATTTATAAGAGCTAGCTTTTATTTATTTAACATTAGTTGATCGGGAAAGTCTGACTAGGACAGAGCCTATTTTAAGTGGAGACCTAAGGAGAAACATTCCAGACACATGTCTTTGGAATGTGGGAGGAAAACAGAAACCAGAGTACCTGGAGGAAACCCATGTGAATGCAGGGAGGACATGCAGACTCCACACAGAAGGCACCCCAGCGGAGAATTGAGCCAGAGAACCTCTTGCGGTGAGGTAACTGGGTTAACCACTGTACCACTGAACCATGCATTCTTCCATTAGGAACACACACAGCCTACTATGCAAAGAATGAATAGAAACAGTTCATGTGACTCATTTTTTGAAAAATGCTTATTTTATTTTAATAACAAAGAACAATCACAGTAATATATAGTATGATTTCTTGACAAATTCTTAATTCAATGATAATTATGCTGTCAAAATATGTGGTGAGATACAACAATCACATCTTCAACTATGTAGAAAGTCCTTCATCTCTATCCTTGAAAACTTCTAAAGAAGACAAAGAAGAAATTTTACCCCAAACACTGGGCTAGTTCACATGCTATTTGAGAAGGCATTATCAATCAATAGAAGTAACAGCTTGTTGCACATAAATATCACACATCAAAGTTTCAAACCGTAAAACATAAAGTACAAATGTAGTACTATGCAGAAGCCCTCAGGTGACTGCATGTATATCCAACAATTAGTCAAGCAAGACAGTTAATCTCAAATACCTCTATATGCCATTTATGTATATAATGTGAAAGATAGTTGCCTACTGGTGAGCATAATGTTCATCCCTTTAGCTCATTACATCTTGGTGAAGCCTCCAGGTGCATTTGCAGTTAACTCCTACTGACGCCTCTAGGTGTCAAATATTGCTCGTTCATATTTGCATCAAAATTCCAAAACCATGCTATGTACATGGTTTTAAAAGATTGCTTCTTAAAGCTTACACAATAGCAAACTCAACTGCATTAATATTTGACCTTTGGCTTGTGCAATTAAATGATATTAACTGTTGTTTTTATATTAATTTATAGAGATATAATGTTCACATTTTTACAACCACGTAACACAGACAGAACTCCTTAGCCTTATATCAAAACTCTAAGCTAGATGAATAACATGTTGCTGACAGTGTGTGTGTGTAACTTGAGTGGGTGCTGAGATATTGTAAGTTGTTTACAAAACATTGTAATATGTATTGTGTTTACTGTGACTTAAAAAATCTGTTTTAAGACCTAGAACCTAAAGACTACTACCACTATTAAAATGGTTTGTGCTGAAGTTTCCCATTTATACATCTTTCATAATCCCTGTGGTTCCAGAGATATAAACAGTTATTTAAAATAAGATATAATTTTATTCTGTCAAAAGGCTTAGGATCCACCCATTGGAAGTTACAGTGCAAACTTCCTGAAATCCATTGGCGTGAATGAGTTAAGGTAGCTTAATAAAATCAGGTTGTGTTTTAGAACTTAATTCATCAATTTCATCAGTTGTAAAGAATTCTGTTGTTGTTGATGTTCTGAACCTTCACAAAGTTTTGAAAGAATGTGTAAATATGCACAAAAATCATTAACTTACATGAAGACTGACGTCAGTATAACAGTATGTCTGACAGATTGTGCAGAGTTGGCATAATTAATGAATTAAGGTAGCAATTTGAAAAGTCAGGACCCACTGTAGCAAGTCTATAAATTTGGACACTGAAGGCTGAAAGATCGAATGCGTATATACTACGTCTGAGATGCCATTTCTCAGAATGTTCATTTTTCTCCTGTGTATGGGGCTCTTTAAGTTGGTATACATAAGTTCGGGGCTGGGGGGCCTGCCCTCCCCCATGGGGGAGTATAAGGGAGGACCCCCTGCAAAAAGAGGTTTTAAGGAGCAGAGTGATTTTTCAAGATTTGCTGTTCTCCTGTATTTTTGGTCTTTCGTTTTTCAGCTTTTTGGCACTCAGCATTTTGAATGCTGACATTTCAATAACGAGACATGAATTAAACAGTCATGTAAAGAGTGGAGGTGCAAGATACAGGTGAAATTAGACAGAAGGAGCACCTTCTAAGCATGTGAAATATATGAAAATTCACTACTGTGGAAAACATTATATTTTTGTATTTCAGAAGCAAAAATGAAGTCATTGAGTTCAGTACATACTACATTTCTTTCTCTTCCTCAGCCCCACCTGAAACAATTTTAAAGCAAGGAACATCTAGAAACAGTGAGCTTAAGAGATGTTAGTAGTTGAGAGAGAGAGAGCCTAGAGATTGAGAGGTTTTTAGGTTATGTGGGCTGTTGTTTGCAAGTGTAGTTTGTGTTGATGTACAGAAATTTTTAAGTTCAGCACTAAAGATGGAGAAGAGAGATTGTAGCACCTTTAGGTGGTAGTGGTGATTGGGGCAGATGGAGGTTTTCCACAATTTAGAAACAATGTTGGGGTTAGAGTGGGGGGGGTTGTTTGTATGAGGCATTTGAGGTTGATATGTATGTATAAGTCTATGTGTGTGCGTGTGTCCGTGTGTGTGTGTGTGTTTGTGTGTGTGTGTGTGTGTGTGTGTGTGTGTGTGTGTGTGTGTGTGTGTGTGTGTGTGTGTGTGCTTGGTATAAAGTAGGGCATCAAGTGATGGGGATGAGTTAGGCTAGAGATGTTTGAAGATGAGACTCCTAGTACTATGCACTGGGAGCCATCTGACTTTTAGGAGGATGAAGCAGTGGTGTCCAATAGAGGGTGTGTTACTAGTGAAGGAGCACATTTTGTTTTATCTGTAGTGTGATAGAGTTTTTCTTAGAGGATGTGGCTGTTATTGATAGTCCATATTTGACTTGGGCCAGAAGGACTCCTTTGCCTTTAGCTGCCATGGCTGTGTTGGATAGGTGGGGTGAAAGTCTCATAGCCTAGAACAGAAGTGAGTTAACTTATGTCTTTAGTTCTTAATATGGGTGTGGAATGTTACTGACTGATCTAACCACAAACTGAGGCTTTTGAAGGAGTTGGTTGTTTCTACTAGTTTGTCACAAAGAGAAGAGATATTGAGTGACTTTTGTGTTTTTTTTTAAATGTGTGATGGTACCAGTCGACATGCTTTTCCTTTTTGTGGTGTTTGTGGTTAATGAACCAGGAATAGAAGGAGTTAACATCATTTTGTAGTTGTGTTTCAATTATACAGTGAGTGTGACAGGACCCAAAGAATACCATGTTACTAGCACAGAGGTTGGGTTGTAGAGTAGCAACAATATTTTAGAGATGAGAAGAGAAGAGAAGAGGATCTAGAATTCATTCTAGGGGTACTCCCATTGAAAGCGGTAAGAAATGAGGACACACAAATAAGACGAAAAAATGAGCAAGAACACAAATGAGTGACATACAAAATCAGCATTTCACAAAACATTAATAACATCTGTCCCAGTATCAGTAAATCTCAGCTACAAGCCTGATTTCAAACATTGGGCTGGATTCACGAAGGCTTGCATGGAGTCTAAGAGTAGTGTAAGAGGGCAGACAGCCAATATGTCTGCCGAGCGATTCAGCAACAGCCGGCAGGGGCGTGCATGAGAGCTCCTAAAACTACTCTTAAACGGACAGTGTTATGTTATGCAAATTACCTCATTTGCTGCCAAAAGCTATGCAAATGAGGTAAATTTGCAATCCAGGAAACACTAACCTGTCCGTGGAAGAGTAGAGTTATTTGCAGAAATGTACTCCATTGTTAACGGAGTACCGTTATGCAAATAGCAAAACAGAACTATGACAGCTCCAAATAAAGGATGCATCCAGTTGAGGAAGCATGCCAATGGCAAAATATAAGGCCATTGGCATTTTTATCGTTTGAAAATTAATAAAAAACAAATTTTTTTACCCGCTCTCCAATGTTTAAGCGTAGTGCAGCGCCACACAAACGTGTGATGCTTTAAAACCAGAAAATAAATAAAAAATAGGCAATAATAGGCATTCTTATTAAAAATATTATTCTGCCATGCAGGTGAATGGCAGGCTGAAGACAACATGGCTACTGAGTAGTGGTTGCTAAGGGGGGAAGCTCAGTTTGAGAGATGTAACCAAGCATTAGTAGGCAATCCTATTCAAATAAGGATAAGGATAGTGAATCCCAATTTTCCCTGGCATGTGAGCCATGTCCCTAGAGTGTAAGTGTAGGAGTAGGGGAGTAGTAGAGTAGAAGATAGGTGACATCATGAGGCGGGTATGTATGAAAGACTGTAAGCTTATGGGAGCAGAGTGGCTTGTATTTGCTGTGAGTTACTCAGGATTGGAAGAGGCATGTCTACAGTTGTCCTAGCTGAAAACCAGAAACCGAAGGTGTACGCTGTTGATATCACTGAAATTTCTTGCAAACGTGCTTACACCGTGTGCGCGCCTGTAAACCTGTCTAAGCCTGTGTGCGTGTGTGTGCACCTGTCTAAGCCTTGGTAAGCCTGTGTAAGCCTGTATGCATGGATGTGCACCCGCCTAAGCCTGTGTAAGCCTGTCTGCGCGCGTGTGGGTGTGTTTGCGCTTGTTTGTGCAGCGCTGCCCCTTGTGGAAACAGAAAGGGAAAAGGAAGGAAAAGAAGTAGTAGGAAGTTAACCAAGGAGAACTAGCAGAGCTGACAGGTGAAATAAATCAGAATCAGACAATTACACAGGCAGTACACTAGCCCAGCCCAGCACTTAAAACTCTGCAAACAACATTCCCCCATGTTTTTTCTCAAAAACACTGCAACACTGCAGTATACAAAGAGAGTGAAAACTTAAAAAGCTTAACTCAGACAAAAAAATATTAGGGGCTGCCATTGCTATTATAAGCCAACATGTGCAAGATGCTGAGGGTGGTGCCATTGCGAATGCTGCTGAGCAACCCACAGTGAGGAGGCAGAGAAGAGTGTACAGACCCAGGGTAACCTACCAGGGGCTACATGAGCTGGAGATATTGGAGCTCTATAGAGTGGACAGAGATCTCCTGCAGCAAATTGTTGAGCTGTGCAGGCCACGCCTCACACACAGAACCAACAGAGGGGAACCCATCCCAGTGGAAACCAAGATATGTGTTGGACTAAGAATACAAGCAACAGGTACCTTCCAGAGACCAACTAGTGATATGATGGGGATTTCACAGGCATCAGCATCCAGGGTACTGCACCAGTTCCTGAATGCCATGTCAGCACATGTCGGTGATCATGTATATTTCCCCAATTCCCGTGAGGCATTGGCCAGCAATATGCGTCTCTTCCAGCAAATAGTGGAATACCCTGAGGTAGTGGGTGCAATTGACTGCATGCACATACACATCAAAGCACCAACCGGTGAGCGGGGTAGGGCCTACATCAACCACAAGGGCTTCCCCTCCATCAACTGCCAGGTCGTGTGCAATCCCCAGGGCATAATACTGAATGTGTGTGCTGGCTGCCCTGGAAGCTACCACGATTCCCATATCTGGCATCTGACGCAGCTGTACCAGACATTTGCCATTGGGGACATCCCTGATGGTCACCTAGTGGGGGATGCTGGATACGCACTGGAGCCGTGGCTGATGACACCCATCAGAAATGCACACACACCTGAACAAGAACTCCATAATGAGGCACACGCACAAACACGAAATGTAATCAAGCATGTGTTTGGGATGCTCAAGTCACGGTTCTGGTGCCTGGACACATCTGGTGGAGCCTTGCAGTACTCACCAACTACATGTACCCAAATTGTCATGGTATGTGCCATGCTACACAATATGATCCTGCAAAAACAGCTGCAGCAGGAACAGCATGCGGCAGGGCCAAACACCCCCCCCCCCACCATTGCTAAGGCCATCACAGGCAGAGCATGACTCAGAGGAGGAACAACCTGAGCCTGCCCCAGCAGGCAGAAGGAGGCATACCCAGTATGCCTTGGCCTTGGCAAAGAGGCAATGCATAGCACATATACTGGCTCAGTAAGAACCCTGGAAATTATACCTCTCTCTGACTCGCACATAAAATAAAAGGGATGACTAACTTGACACTACCTGTTTTCAAACATGTATAGGGAGTGTACTATGTGCATCCGACATAGGCAGCCCTGCTGCACCACCTAAGGCATGATTGCCATGTTTTAAGCAATATAAAGCAGTGCTAAACAGCTTTTACCACTATTTAGTATATGTAAGCAAAATTGCCCGCGCTAACTAGTGCAACGTCGAGCAATGTTGGACAAGGTCTGGCAAAGTTGGGCAAAGTCAGGTAAACATGCTCATATTTGCTTTACTGTTCCTTAAGCAGTCTGGTCTACCCAGCATGAAAATAAGAAGGAGTGATAGGGCTCGAACCCAGGATACTGTGCACTATAGTCACAGTATTGAACCACTAAGCCATGACAGCATTTCACTGGCACAGACACAGCAGGATAATTGTACACTAATGCAAACACAAAGAAATGCTGTATCATGCCCCTAAAGAGGCATATGGGTAACCTCCCCTACAGGCCTATGCAGACAGAGAACAGCAGGCCAGGCGGTGTGATGTGGGTTGGGTAGGCTATGAAGTCGCAATCTAATATACGTGACATTGGATGCTAAGATCTGTAGTATGGTAGTATGCCTCAAGCCAGTACAATAGGCAACAGTACAGACTGAAATGGTGTACCTTACATAGCAATGCAGGCCTAGCAAATGTGTATAAGTGTCAGGTGAACCTCTCATCCTATGTACACCCACAGTAACAATCAGGTGTGACCCCGGGTGGAAATGTACAAAGAATAGCTGTCCCCCCCTGTATGTAGAAATGTTGATAAGTCTATGCAAAGTGTCTCATGGAAGCCCTGCAGGCACAGCATGATCCCTGTTGATTTATGACACAAAGGTGAGCCCTGCAGTAAAAATACAACTTGATTTTCCACACATATAGTATAAATGTCTATACCGGGCGTGCTCACACATCAACAAATGTAGTGGATTTCATTCAGCAACACACTGAAAGGTCATACTGGGCATGCTCACACACTTGGGCCATGTTGAGTACAGCAGTGGGCCACACATATCTGGCAGTTGCATGTTTTACCCCAGGAACCTGTCACTATTCACCAATCCTGCCTTGTGCACACAGTTATATGAAAACAGACACATATAATATATTGGAACCCTGTCATAATCAAACTATGTGCCACAAGTACTTAAGTTGTTCACAGAAAGTGAAAAAGCAAAGAAGATCAATAAACCTGTAATCAGTATCATCAATAAACAATGTGCACTCCAAATATTATCCAATCCATGTTCTGTGAAGGAGTCCATAGAGAACCATGACGCTTCCTTCCGCTATGTCATAAATAGCAATGTACACTCATATATGTCCTGAGTCAGTGCAAACTGTAAATGACTGATATTGCCAACATCCTGTCAGACAGGCTCATACATGCATACCCCCCTCCCACTGACAAAAGGCCCTATCATCATACCTGGAGATTGTGAAAGCACAGATATCACATATAGAATGGGTAAACAGCTCCTTCCAAACCTGAAAACACGGCATCTATGGGATTACATTGTTTCCGTAGCTGTGTCATAAGTGAACTCCAGAACAAACAGACCGTGCACCTGAACAGTCTGTTGAGCCTCACCATCTGTACAGGATATGAAACTGTTGAATGTGTTACAGCAACGTTTGGCACACTCCACAAGTGTTGGTGCACAACAGACCATGAGAACTATTGTCTTATAAGCCTATTAAGCCTGATCTGCAAGGCCACGGAGTCCATCATGATGAAACTCATAAACAGAGCTATTGGGAGCCTACAAACACTCAACCCTACCAATTTCAGTTTGGTCATGGGCAGATCATGGTTCCCAAACCTGCTAGACTGTTTTCAAGGCAGTCACCCAGGACATGCATCAATGAAATGAGCTACACACGTCCCACATAGACCTTGAAAAGCCATTTGCCAACATCCCAGACACATGTCGTATCCACAAAATCAACAATCTGTGCATAAATATGTCCGTCATCTGATGGATTGCCAACTGGGGCACAGATAGATCTCACAAGGTAAGAATTGTAGTCTCCTGTGCAAGCTGGTAACAACTGCTGTCCCCCATGGCTCAGTCCTGGGACCCCTCCTGTCCGGTGTATACTTTTCAGAAATACAGTAAAACATATGAGGGCTATGTTTAGCAAAGTTTGTGGATGACTGCCAAAAAGTTGTCATAATCGATGTTTGGGACAACAGAGACATCCTTAAACAGGGTCTCAGTCAGACAGATGTGGTGTCACAATTATGGCCTCGAGCTACAGTCATACAAATACCACATAGGTGCGAACACCCTAAATATGGAGGTGATAATAAGGGATCTATGGACAAATGTGGATAGTCATCTCTACTTCCAGAAACACATTCACAAAGTGGTCAGAAAATCATGCTATGTGTTCCCACAAACTGCCAAGGTCTTTGCATGTAGGTCAAAAGAGGTTCACTCTACACATCAGTCATCAGACCCGTCAGAGAGTACCTCAACACACTTGCGATGAATCTGACTAGGCACCTTCAGCAGCTGGAAAAGACCACTGAAGTACCTCAACAAGAGGATTACTGGCCTCAAACAGTTGCCCCATGCAACAAGACTGAATTTAACTCAATCTGTACTCTGTTGCATACTGTCTACTCAGGAGATCTCTGCCCAACAGACAGGTCCATGTCATGGCAACACTCAGATCTGCTCTGAGTTACAGCTCAATGGCACTAAATATACAGACCCAACTGATATTGCCAATATCCTGACAGATAGGATCAGTGTTTACTTTACCCACCTCTTACCCATGAAAGAGCACATCTCTATAATGGAAGACTGCAAAGTTGTTGTCATCACGGCTGCACAGGTAAAAAAACACTCTCCAAAGCCAGTATCACAGCATCCATGGGACCAGATAACTTCCCAGGCTGTGTTCTACACAAACTACAGAATGAACAGGCACCACACCAACGTACCATGTTCAGTCATAGCCTCACCTCAGGCTTTGTGCCTGCTGAATGGTGCACAGCGACGGTTATCCCACTACACAAGGGTGGAGACACCACGGACCCCAGGAACTAGTGCCCCATTAGCCTGATGAGCCTGCTCTTCAAGGCCATGGAATGTATCATCATACAACTTATAGAAAAAGACATTGGTAATCTCCAAACTCTGGACCACAACCATGTTGGGTTTGTAAAATGCAGATCATGTCTCCTAAACCTGATAGATGACACTGAAGCAGTCACCAGAACCGTAGACAAGGGTAAGGTGGTTCACACAGCCTATGTAGATCTTTCCACAGCTTTCAACACCATCCCACACTCTGGAATTATAGATAAACCCACTAAACTAGGTATAAATTGCTGTGTCACAAGATGGGTTGCCAACTGGCTCACTGCCAGAACACACACTGTGAAAGTAGCAGACTCCAAGTATGACTTTGGACCAGTGATGAGTGCAGTACCACAAGGTCCAGCCCTGTGTCTTGTCCTGTTTAGTATCTACTTCCCTGAAGTAAACTTTAACATGGAAGGTCTGTGGCTAATGAAGTTTCCAGATGACTGCAAACTAGGAGCCATAATTGGAAATAGTAAAGATGTGGACATCCTACAAAAGGGCCTCACTGAGACAGATGGCTGGTGTCAAAGACATGGCCTCAAGCTCAATGCCAAAAAGTGCATTGTTATCCCCTTTGGTAAAAACTCTGTAGCCATGAACTACAACATAGGTGGTAGTATACTTAACACTGAAAGTGTGATAAGAGACCTTGGGTCACAGGTGGACAGTGGACACACCTGTGATAATCACATCCCCACAGTAGTCAGGAAATCCTTCTATGTGGCACCTCATCACAAAAGGTGTCTCATGCAGAATAGAAGAGGACATTGTTCCCCTCTACTCATCACTCACTAGATCCATAATAGAGTACAACGCCCCTTTTGCTATGTACCTCACAAGACATCTACAACAACTGGAAAGCCAGCAGCAATACCTCACAAAGAGCATTAGCGGCTTGAAATATATGCCATACACAGACCATCTCAAAATGCTCCAGCTGTACTCTCTCACATATCGCCTACTAAGAGGTGATCTCTGCCTAACATACAAAGCTATGTCAAACACAGAACTGTTGGACATGCTCCACGTAAAACACTCACAATCCCAATGATCTTCAGCCTCAAAACCACGAGTAAAATACAAAAGGAAGGGGTGTATCCATTTACCTTATGGATACCCACACTTTCAGGTTAGTGGCACAGCATGAGGCCTTGGAGGCCATGCAAGTGCAACTAACATTGGGCAAAGCTGCTTATTAGATTGTAGCCTGCTACAGATCACCTACCTTGTCTCAGGAACCTCACTCAGTATTCCTGAGAACAGTGGAAAATATAAAGGTCCTGTCAAACACCATTATATGAAAAGATTACAACTACCCAAACATTGAGTGGGAGAATTACTCATGTACAACATCCTTTGCCCAATGTTTCATAGAGTTTAAAAACTCAAACGCCCTGGAACAGCTGGTCACCATGCCCACGAGGTGACAACATACTGGACCTGATCATCACCAACATGGGGTACCAGTGTTCCACAACAGAGATAAACCCCTCACTGGTAATATCAGATCATAATGTAATCACACTGAACATCCACACCCCCCCCCAGTCAATGAAACCACTGTGAAGACATTTTCAAAAGCAAACTGCACACTTCCCAAGACCAAAGTGGAAAGTTCCAAAGCCCCCTTGCTATAGGAAAATGCTATACAATCTGCCAAATCATTTACAAGTGCATTCTATGAGCATCTACAGGGATGCATGGATTGAGACATCCCAAATAAAACCAAGATGCACTCCTCCAAAAATAAGAAACCAATCTGGTGGTCGTCACCCATAAATAAGCTATACAACAGAAGGAGGAAATGAACACATGATAGAGCAAACTTCACTAAAGGAAAGGCATCACTGATCAGTATTAGGAAGACACAATTGTCGCTCATAAAATAATCCAAGGCCAGTTTCTAAAGACAAATCACCAAGGAATGTAAGAATAACAACCACAAAGCCTTTGTTAGCTATACCAAACATTTAGGTGGCAACTTCCAAATATGCTGTCAGCTACTGAAAAATGGCAAGAAATACACTTAACCAACTTACATTGCCCACATCCTGGGGGAAAAGTTCAGTGCAAACTCCCCCCCATCACCCCCAAAAGGGCCTGTGTCCATCCCAGAAGAATGCAGAGTCCCAGACTTCATGGACATGCAGGTAAAGACAGCCCTCTCCAAAGCTAAGAACACAGCATCAATGGGACTGGATGGTGTCCCAGGCTGCGTCTTACACCAGCCCCAAAAGGAACTACACCCTCACCTACATTCACTGTCCAGACTCAACCTTACCACAGGCTATGTACCCAAAGAATGGCATACTCCAACAGTCATCCAGCTCCACAAAGGAGGTGCCACAACAGAACATGGAAACCATTGCCCTATAGGTCTACTCAGCCTGGTCTGCAAAGCTATGGAGAAAATTGTCATGGAACTCATAAACAGAGACATTGGAGACCTCCAGACACTGGACTCTACCCAACTTGGCTTTGTTAAAGGCAGATCCTGCCTCCTAAACCTAGTTGACTTATATGAAACAGTTACCAAGGACATAGATGGAGGTGAAAGTAGTCCACACAGCCCACCTGGACCTCACTAAGGACTTTTGACACCATTCCCCACTCTGTCATCATGGACAAGCTTACCAGCTTGAACATTAACAGCTATGTCACAGGATGGGTGGCCAACTGGCTCACAGATCAAACACACATGTTCAGAGTTGCGGGTGCCATGTCCGACTCTAACCCAGTCACAAATGGCATCCCACAAGTCTTGGTCCTGGGACCCCACCTGTTCAGTAGATACTGCTCAGAGGTATAGGCAAGCATGGAAGGAGTATGGCTGAACAAGTTTGCAGATGACTGCTAACTGTGGTCCATAATCGACTCTATGGCTGACATAGACATCCTCCAGAAGGATCTTACAGAGACAGATACCTGGTGTCAAAACAATGCCCTCAAGCAGAATGCCAAAGAATGCATAGTCATCCCCTTTGGATAAAACAAACTGCACACAAATTACCACATAGGTGGTAATCCAGTTTGTACAGAGAAAGTAATTATGGCCCTGGGGACCCAGATAGATAGTAAACTCTCCTTTGATGATCACATGGCCAAAGTGCTTAGAAATTCCTTCTATGTAGCCCACCTAATGTCGTCTAATGTAACCCACTTTGTCTAGTCTGATGATGTCACCATCCTACAAATATACCTGTGGAAAAGAGAACTCACAGTAATGTGTATAGCGCGTTGTGTAAATGTGTACTCCTTTAATCCTGCACTTGACAAGTGCGTGTTTGTGTGTATCTCCTTGGAGAGGAGAGAACTTTTTGGAGACTACTAAAACACCTTCAAAGTGGTATACTTATCTTTGTCAAGTCTGATGATGTCACCATCCTACAAATATACCTGTGGAAAAGAGAGTTCCCAATAATGTGTATAGCGCATCATGTTAACGTGTACTCTTCTAGTATCATAAAATAATTAGGTAGGGATTTGAATCCTGCACTTGACAACTGTGTGTGTGATCTCCTTGGAGAGGAGCGACATTTTTGGAGACTACTAAATGACCTTAAAAGTGGTATACTCATCTTTGTCAAGTCTGATGATGTCACCATGCTACAAATATACCTGTGGAAAGAGATTTCAATGTGTATAGCGTGTCGTGTTAATGCGTACTCTTCTAGTATCATAAAGTAGTTAGGTAGGGGTTTGAATCCTGCACTTGACAACTGTGTGCATGTTTGTGTGTGATATCCTTGGTGAGGAGCACCCTTTTTGGAGACTACTAAAACACCTTAAAAGTGATATACTCATCTTTGTCAAGTCTGATGATGTCACCATGCTACAAATATACCTGTGGAAAAAAGAACTCCCAGTAATGTGTATAGCGTGTTGTGTTAATACATACTCCTCTAATATCGTAAAGTAGGGGTTTAAATCCTCCACTTGACAACTGTGTGTTGGTGTATGATATCCTTGGAGAGGCGCAACCTTTTTGGAGACTACTAAAACACCTTAAAAGTGGTATACTCATCTTTATCAAGTCTGATGATGTCACCATGCTACAAATATACCTGTGTAAAAAGAGCTCCCCAAAATGTGTATAGCGCGTCGTGTTAATGTGTACTCCTTTAGTATCATAAAGTAGTTAGGTAGGGGTTTGAATCCTGCAATTGACAACTGTTTGTGTGTCATCTCCTTGGAGAGGAGCAACCTTTTTGGAGACTACTAAAACACCTTAAAAGTGGTATACTCATCTTTGTCAAGTCTGATGATGTCACCATGCTACAAATATACCTGTGGAAAAGAAAACTCCCAGTAATGTGTAAAGCGCATTATATTAATGCATAATCTTCTAGTATCATACAGTAGTTAAGTAGGGGTTTAAATCCTGCACTTGACAACTGTGTGTGTGATCGCCTTGGAGAGAAGCATCCTTTTTGGAGACTACTAAAACACCTTAAAAGTGGTATACTCATCTTTTGTCAAGTCTGAAGATGTCACCATGCTACAAATATACCTGTGGAAAAGAGAACTACCAATAATGTGTATAGTGTGTTGTGTTAATGTGTACTCCTCTAGTATCCTAAAGTAATTATGTAGGGGTTAGAATCCTGCACTTGACAAGTGTTTGTGTGTGATCTCCTTTGAGAGGAGCAACCTTTTTGGAGACTACTAAAACACCTTAAAAGTGGTATACTTATCTTTGCTAAGTCTGATGATGTCACCATCCTACAAATATACCTGTGGAAAATAATCTTCCAATAATGTGTATAGCACATCATGTTAATGTATATTGCTCTATTATCATAAAATAGTTAACTAGGGGTTTGAATCCTGCACTTAGCGAGTGTGTGTATGTTTTCTATGTGTGTGACACTGTTGGTCAATGTGTTGTGGGTTTTGCTTTTACTACTGTATGACATATCACTATGACAACAGTATGTGCAATGCACATGTCAGGTAGCTGTGTGGCAAATACATATACGTACATGTGACCTCAATTATTTCATAGGTGGAAACCCTGCTTTCTCAATGAACACATCTGTTATCTTTGCCAGAGTGTGCTGCCACTTTCCAGACCTTAGGTCACATCTGTATGCTCGTGACAAGCCCAGCCACTGCAGTGATCCCTGGCCTAGGTCATCCATGTCACACACACTTATTACGGTTTCTATTGAATAGTGTGAGTGAGGGTTTATGCCTGAGGTATATTTCAGACCTGTTCAAACACAGCAACGTTTGTCAATGATGGCTATTCATAATAGGTGTACAACAACCTTTGTTGATATGCATGCAGAGCCCTTATTGCTTATGTGATCCACCAAGGGATTTTGAAAATTCCTTTGGAAATGTGATTACCAAAGGAGAGATTACGTAACACTTGGCTGTATGTACACATCGGTACCTATTCAACATGTTGGGGGCTACTACCTATGTGGTACTGTGGGGATACTATGTTTTGTAAAAGTGTATGACTATGCTTTAGTTGGCTTATAGCTTTACAGCATGGGTTTGACAACAGGTATCTGTCTGTATGATACCCTTGTGGAGGATGTGTGTGTCATCTGGAGAATGCATTATAGGCCACAGTATGCATTTCCAGACATGGACGGACATATCTCTACTGTGTTTACTTGTACCTAAGAGAGCTATATGCCAAACAGGAGTGGTCCCATGAATGGGTGCAGGTGAATACCACTGGTTACTGGCATAGTATAGTACCTGAAGGATCCAAATGTTGCTGTGTGTCCTACATCTGTGTGTCAGTTGTCAAGACATCATGTAACAATTGTTTATCATCAGGCTTTTGAGGTTATGTATACTACCAGAATGCAAACCAATGACAGATAGTAACAGTATCACCCACAGCACAGTGTCAAACCATGTCATACACGCATGTGTAACCAAGTTCCAAAATGTGTGTAGTACAATGCATACTGGCCACCATTAGAAACTACGGAGTGTTAACACTGTGTAATACAGGGCATGTCACCCTGCCCATGTGTCCACTATGCACTTACATGCAGACAGTGCACCTCTACCATGTTCACAAATGTACACCTGCAAATCTGTGCTGCACACATCCCACATGTACTGTCCACTCTCTAACACATGCTGACAATACTACACACATCAGCCAAGTGGCACATGGGTGGACAATACACTATTGGAATTAACACTTGTGTAAACAATACTACATCGACAATCACAGCTTTAATGCATCATGCCTGCTCAGCTACACCTTCAAGTATATCATTACACTTTACTGCTGACAACGTGCTAACATTGCTATACTGCTATAAAGTCACCCTGTGCATCAGCACCATGTTAGCCTGTTCCTGCATCAATGTTACAGATGACAGGAGGTGGCACAGGTTTCATCATATGCACAGGGTGCGTTGTTAGTTTGCCAGAGGCCTACATTGAGCCATACAATCGACATGTATGTGCGTGTGTGTGTGTGTGTGTGTGTGTGTGTGTGTGTGTGTGTGTGTGTGTGTGTGTGTGTGTGTGTGTGTGTGTGTGTGTGTGAGGGCCAAGAGTACTGCTATGGGCCAATGTTGATGTAATGTGTGTGGGTATGTGTTAGCCCTAGGTGTCTGGTTTATGTGTGTGTGTGTGTGTCTGCATGCACACAGTTCCACCATATGGCTGCCATATATGGGGATTTGTGGGACAGCCACAGACTGTACCTGCCAGGCTTTACAGATCACCATCTTTGGCCACGGATACAGTACCTGTGCCTGGCAGGGGTGCTACTGACAGTATCAGGTACTAAGCCAGACTGGGTACTATCCGCAGAGGTAGACAGATGTACACTGGACCCAGGTCCCTGCTGGGACTGGCCAGAGCCACGTGCACATGGTCTTTTAGGATGGTCTATGGACAGCCCACCCCCAACATTGCTGGGGCTGGTACTGGCACTACGGGAGTGGCTGTGACTTGAGGGATGTCCGTGGCAACTGCCAGCTGCTGATGTCTCAACCGTCTCTCACTGTCCTGACAAATGGACATGACATTGTGGGGGACATCTAATGTCTCACCCCAATGTCTATCAGTGACCTCAATGTAATTATGGATGGCACCTGCTAGGTCACAGATACTGTCATTTAAAGCGGTGTTATGTGCCCTCTGTGTCCTTAGTCCCTGTCTGGTGTACCATTCCATACATGCCTGTGCCTCCATGATAGCCTGGATCATGCGTGAGGTTGTAAGACCTGTGGCACGTCTGCCAGGGGCATGATGACCAGCAGTGCTCTGACGAGAACCTCTGGACATCTGCCTATATGGTACCGTTCCAGGCATCTGGGTATGGCTGCTGTGTCGGGATGCATGTGCCATAGATACCACACTGTCCTGGCCAATGCCAACTGTACACTGTCCATCAGCTAAGGGCATTGGTGATGGAAGTATTGGCAGTATGACTGTGTGCATGGATGGGGTGGACACTTGTGTACTGTCTATTGGTGGCCCAATGACAGACCCTGACGAACATGCCTGTGCCTCAACACACCTATCCTCATTATCACTATTTGTGTCAGTGACATCAGGTTCCCTGCTGCAGTGAACCAGCCCAACCTCAGCACCTGTGAGAGGAAGACAGGAAACACACTTTACAACCTGTACATGATGTCGGAACACATGCACACATGCACACATGAACACATGCACACATACACACACGCACACATGCACACATAAACACATGCACACATGAACACATGCACATGTGAACACATGCACACATGCACACATGCACACAAATACACTCCTCACTAAAGCAGACACACACACACACATACACCACCAGCAATCCAGAACATACTCAATAGCGGTTGATGGTGGGGTACAGTATCACAAGCCAGACAGTCATATCACATATGTCAGCATGCAGGACGTGTGTTGCTCAACAGCATGCAGTGCCAGTGTTGACAGTCCTTGCTAATAACAGTATACATGGCTTTGATGCATGTGTGTTGTTGTTCAGTGATTGGCCTCACCCTGGAACGCAATGTGTACATGGACACAACATTGCTGTGCAAGTCTTGAAAGCTCTTCAAGGTCCTGTGCACCATCACTCACAGGTATACATACCATGGCTGGATGTGTACCTGTGTGTCACATAGATATCCATTTCTGATTAGAGCGTCTGTGTCTTTAGCAGATAATTGTGGACACAGGTTTAGCTCATGCATGCTATGTATACACACAGGATGAGTGGTGCATGTATACCAGATGGAATACCATTGCTCAACATAGTCATTGTACAGAGGTTATGGTGAGTGTAGAACATATTGTGGACATGCCAGTGCCAGCCATGACATGGCATGCTACATCACAACTGCAACATTAAACATCACACAAACCCAATGTGTGTCATGTGACCTATACACTCAATAGCATTACAAGACATATACATGTCACTTTGTGCAAATAGTGATTGCTATGCATATTGTGTATAGGTGCATATGTTTGCACACACACAACATTGAGGTGTATAGCAATGAATGCTATGTGTAGTACTGTGGTTACTGTAACTGGATGGGGTGTAGTACCATGAGCCATCATCATGCAGCATCATGTGGTCACTCAAGGCTACTAATGTGTGCCAGACTGGCAACTATCATGCTGTACCTGAACTGCAGTACCGTGGCTACATTCACCATTTCACAGACAGTTGTTACATGGGTTTGTAAGTTGCCCAATAGGGAGCATTGCTTAACATGAATGTGTTGTGTGTTGAAGAGTGTCGCACTGCCACATGATAGGCCTCTACCCCTCAGGTATATTATGTGTGCTGTGTGGATGACATTTGGGATACTGGAGTGTGACCTTACAGCGGGTGTCTGAATACGCCATGTGTAGCATATTAACATGTACTGCGTATGACAGAGTTGTGTAAGTTGTGTGTATGTGTATCAACTCTGCCTATCCAATGTCCACTACAGTGTAGCCACAATTGTTTGGGATGCTCTGTGTATTGCATGTGTTTGAGGCAGCTACTCATGTTACTGAGATGTGCATGGTCTCACAGCAAACATACACAGCATGCATTATGCGTAGGTGTGTTACATGTGTACATGGCCTACACCTCAGCTATGACATGTGCATGTTATTTGCAATATTAAATGTAGAACACACTCACCAGCATGGGTCTGCTGCCTTGCTGTCACACCAGAGGGACCTACAAGGATATGAGACAGTTTGTCAGTGGCAACAACTGTGGCATTGCTACTGTGGGTTTCCAATCTTACAGTAGTTCAACGGTTGACAGTCACAGGCCTACAGATTATGTTCCAAATTATTAGAATTGCACAACGCCAGGCTCCACATATTCTAACTACACAGTACACATCTCACATATGCATGATCTACCAATCGAGGTAACAGTAGTCTACAGATATGTCATGTTACCTGCACACTCCGTGTGAACTTGTTGGGTGGCTTCGGCCTCCATGATGATACATGTGTGCTGTTGTTCTTGTTGGCCAGGAGCCACCAGGCTCAGGAGCAGCTCCTCCACTCTGGTGAGGGGGGGTATGGATGGCTACCCACCACCTGTGGCAAGCTGTTGTCTACGGACATCAGACGCACGCTGCTGGACATGTCCAAGTAAATCACTGCAGTGATGGCGTACCTGCTCATATGTCCAGTTATGCATGCCTATGTCATTTACCCTACGAACAACATCTTGCCACAGTGCAGTCCCCTCATGCTGGTCCTGGCTGGTTCTGGAGAAAAGCAGGGTGTAGTGCTGAACCAGACTAGTTGTTATTATGTCATCCTCTTCTGGATTATAGGTAGGGTTGCAATGGTGGGCCATGACCCTGGAAGACAATGAAACAATATGTGTGAGCAAGTCATGTGGCACACTTATTCTAAAGTACAGATATCACTGAACTGCCATATATAGCAACCTATTGGCTGTCAGAGGATATACACTTTCAATACCAAATATCAGTGTTCAACCCACAACTGTCTGACAGTGCCTGGCACGCTCTATATATTAAACCATGTTCTGCACAGCAACAAAGAGAAACCAGTATGTAAGACTATACAACAGTACATGGCACACTGTATGCGACACAATGCACCACCTAGCCACAGGAGGTATATATCAAGCTAATGCATAAAGAAATATGTCATCCATTGCAATGATTATAAAGTCCAGTTACAGTATTACTAGTATACCACACTAGTTGCTGATGGCAGACCCCTTCCTAACATATGTGCACATTCATGAATATAGGTGGCATACTGCTGTACTAGACTATACATGTTGCTAGATACGCACTTATATCCTGTAACACACATATGACCGAGGGCATGTTACAGGCATACCCACACACACATCAGACATACATACAAGACACAAAGGTATGGCAACCCAGATGAGCTTTACCTGTGTACCATACAATACTGTGTGTCAGTACTTAAAAAAACTTATGCCTGAGGTATGTAATCTGTGAGGACTACAGGGAACACACAAAACAGAGGTTCCAAGCAATGTGGACATACACCATACTGTGCTGTTTAGGCCTACAGCTTCAGGTAGTACTACAGTTGATACGGGATTTGAATTCACCAGCAGTATCAATCAATAAGCATACATGTACTGCTTTAGCCTACAATGGCACACCCCAGTCAACACCAAGGGACTACGTCAGACCGTATGCCATACTGCTTTTTTTGCCTAGCAATGGCATACACATCTTTTGCTGGGATCAGAGCTAGGACACAAAATACCATGACAGAAACAGTTTCCCACTAAGCTATCACACATATACACAACTTTGACACATTCACCAACACATTCACCATCACACTCAGTCAACCTCACATAGCAATTATTGCAACAAGTACATGTGGGTGTGTATCGGTTCATAGGTAGGTAATAGGCTATTGGCCATAGGGCCTATAGAAGCCTAGCTATACGGTACCCTGGCCTTTGACACCCATGTAATTTAATTTCATGTGCCCCTGTCAAGCAGAGCCACAGATGTGATTCCCGGGGTGTATTTCCTCTCTCCCATCCAATCATCAGGATTATTCATGACGACTGCTAATGATGGGCTTTGTTTGCTATTGATAGGTAGTTTGTTCCAGAGTATGGGATGTCTCTGAGATAGGGATCTATCCCTCCAGCATGTTCCATTTATTGAGGTGACAAGGTTTAGGTCCCTAGAGTGTGTAGCTCATAGGGATTGTGATCTATTTATGTGGAGCATGTCCAACAGCTCTGTATGTTGGGCAGAGGCCACCTCTGGGTAGGCAGTATGCAACACAGTCTAGCTGTGCTTTTGTGAGATGGTCTGCATAGGGCATCTGTTTGAGGCTAGTAATACTTTTTGTGAGGTATGTCTGTGGCCTTTCCAGTTGCTGTAGATGCCGTGTGAGTTACATACCAAAAGGGGCATTGTACTCTATAATGGGTTTTATGAGTGATGAGTAGAGGGGAACACTGACCTCTTTTTCCCCTGGATGACACACCTTTTGTGATGGGGTGTGCTATGTAGACAGATTACATGACTAGTGTGGCACTGTGATTATCAAAGGGGAGACTACTGTCTACCTGTGACCCATGGTCTCTTATCACACGTTCGGTGTTTAGTAGACTACCACCTATGTGCTAGTTCATGGGTAAAGAGTTTTTACCAAAAGGGATGCCAATCCATTTTCGACATTGAGCTTGAGGCCATGGCTTTGTCACTAGGCATCTGTCACAGTAAGTATGACCCTGTCTCTCTCTTTCTCTCTCTCTCTCTCTCTCTATATATATATATATATATATATATATATATATATTTACACATACATATAAACATCCATTGGTGTACATATAGATATACATATAGGCACATATACAGTCCACCTTTCATGGTGGGAATATCAATTATGCGAAGGTTGTGAGGTATACAGTTATGTAATAATATTGCACAGTCTTGTGTGGAATGCATTGAAGGTGTTCTCAGCCCATGTAGCTTTAGCAGGCCTCACTGGCTGCAACAGTGCAAAACAAACAAATCATACCCACTGCGTTTAACCTCCACATGTCATATACCAGCACTGTATGCTGTCTTGTTTGCCACACACTGCAGCCTACATAGAAATATGCACATAACCTTCATCAACATATATATGTCCACCCTTCACAAACAGTTGCAGTATGTCCCTTGCTCTATGCACATGTACAGATGCTTATATATCTGACACAGAAATATCTCTCCATATGTGTGTGCCATACACACACAAGGTTCACACTGTTGTAAGTCCGTGGACCTCACGGCTGACCTGTTGGGCCTTGCTGCAACTTGAACAGGTGTCACATGTGAGCACACAGTAATATTAGAGGGTGTATATATAGCTGCAAATGCTAGATTAGCATACTAGCCTGGTACAGCTGTTGCCAATGCTAAGCTACACGTTAATATAACTATCATGCATGTGTTACTCTGTCACATCCATGTTTATATAGCTGTATGCGCTACTCCCCCAAACAGCCATTGTACACACTACTGTACAGAATACAGATAACATGGATCAGATGTTTGACATTAAATGCTGAGCTACATATGTTACAATTATGTCCCACTGCACACAGCTACACACTGATTTGTTCATAGCAGTAGTTAGGCAGGGCATCTGTGCATAGATACGTACTGCTGCCACATATGGATGTTTCAAAGTATGTAGAGTACTCTTCAAAAACATCTACTACATGCCAGTAAATACATATCTGTTACATACCTTTCCTTTGTATGTGTTTGTAGTTTTCAGTTCCGTGTGTCTTTTAATTTTTTTTTTAATTTTTTTTTTCTGTTGATGTTGAGGTTGATGTGGGTGGGTGTGTGTCTGTCTCTCTCTCTCTCTCTCTCTCTCTCTCTCTCTCTCAATAGCTGCAATGGAATGATTGCATGTGTGGACAGCAAGTACAGCCTGCTTTTATAGGTATCTGCACATGTGCATGTGATGGCTTGTGCACCAATTGGTGGGCACCATTTGGTAATTGCATGCAGCCTGATGTGTGGTAATTGCAGTACTCACTGTCATAGCAACCCAAAGCTATAAAATGCTAAGTCAGGTAGGCGTAGCCCTTTCAGCTTTCCAAAGTGGGGCCCATGCTTGTTTGCTGTGGACACTGTTGTTTAAGTCAGAAGGTTGGTATACTTCTCATATCTGAAGCTAGGGGTGTAACCAGTGATTTAAATGTTGTACTCAGACCTGAATGTTGCCACTTCCAGTACACAGTTGTCAGTGTAGAATTGTATTCACCCCTACAAATGCTAACACAAGATACATGGGAGTATGTAGTTTCTTTTCTGCTTATACAATTAACTGCCATACATAAGTAGTTATTGAGATGTATTCATTTGGCACATGAACTGTTTGTGAACTGCTATACTGTGAATATTAATGTACTCACTTCTGCACAGTTTGCGCTTTTTATTGTTGACATTAGCACAGGATGCGCAAGAAAATTGGACAATTCCAGTACTGAGTATGCCTACCTACATTCTTGGTGGACCCTGAACTCACAGGTATATTGTACATTTGGGTGGGGATTGTCCTGCTATGATACTGTGTGGGGGTTGTAAAGTGCTGCTGTAACATTATTTACTGCTAGAATGGCTGGTTCTCTTATCACATTCATGTAATGCAATTCCACAACAACTGCTGGTAAAGTTGTACAGAGCAGGTTTTGTGTTATGGCATTCCTATCTTTCCTTTACATTCACTCATTCAGATGCATGATATATCTATTTCAGCAACAACTTGCTGTATATCTACTGTGGCTTAATGGTACTTCATGCAGTCTAGTGTGTCCAAGGTCTGGGGTTCAAGACTGACAGAGGTGTTTTATTTTGCTGCTGAGCAGAACAAGGGCCCTCACATGCAGGGTGACTAAGGCACTTTTAGCAGTTGTAAGTGGGTTTGCACGGGTTTGCATGAAGCTTAGCTAAGCGCACACAAGCACACACTCGCGCAAACCCGCTAACTACTGCTTAAAAGTGCTTACTCCCGCTAACCCCGTGCTCATTTCTTTGAAAGAAAAGAAAATGGGAAGATAGGAAAGTGGTGAAAAAGGGGCACAAAGAGGGAAAACAGCTCAGGATGTGTAGGACGGGTGTAGGGAAAGTCCATAGCTGCCCATTTCTTTAACAGCAACAGCTGTGCATATGCAATAAATTTGGAGGGAAATATGAAACCTTCCACCCTTGAGAGAGGGGTGAGGTCAACAAAGTATGTTGTACTGCCAATTAAATATCAGTTTATGTGTCCCATGGACATGTGTGTAAAAGGGGCAGCTATGTATGGGGCATAATTTTTTTTGGGAGCAGATTGCCCTTTTTTTTTCAGGTGAGAGTGGAATGTGGGGTAGGGGAAGTAGGTATATTTGAGGAGGTAGGTTGGGGAGGTAAACAGACAAGACAAACAAGATACATACAGGGGCGGAATATGACACATGTGGTGGGTGAACACCATAGATGGGGAAGGATGTTTGGAAATCGCAAGCCCATGAGCCCACAGATGGCAACAGTGGAACTGAGATCCCCACCCATGGGCAGTCACCACTGCACCTTCACAGCCCAGAGGGTGGCTGTGCTGGTGGCTGTGTAGGAGGGGCAGGCTCACCCGTGAGTCGCGCCACTCGTGCCTCAAGCTGGCATAGAGGATCAGTGACTGAACTCTCAATCTCCCTACACACCACAGCCCGGACCGTTCGGAGGGTGATAGGTGTCCCTCCTCCAGCCACGCTTGCATGGGGGGGGATGTGCCCCATCACCTGCAGTGCTTCCACCTGAAGGTGGCACAGGGCCAACGGAGGAGGAGGTCCCAGGCTGGGAACCGGACCTGCTGGTGCCAGGTGCCATCGCCAGCTGAGGTGGAACAGGTGGGTCTGCTGGGACCGGCCTTCCCATATGTTCTATGTTTAGGAGGATTTAATGACAGTATGGGTTGGTAACAGCCAACAGCATTCCAAATTAGTTGTAACAGCATTCAGTAGTATTCCCGTTAACCCAACACACCAGAGTTCCAACAGTTGAACAGCAAGCATAACACATGCATATATAGAACAACAGTGAACATTCCAACAGCATGCAGGATTGATTGGTGGCAACAGGCCACCAAGATTGTGGTATTTGAACAGGGCACATACATCAAAGTAAATGCAGATATTAATAAACCAATAGGACATATGTCCCAACACATGTTTTGAGATTAGACATACCCATTGAGGTGTGGAATTGCATTGTTTATGCACATACAGTAGGGTGTAAAAAGATACCTCCATTAACAAGTTATATATACTTATAGTTTACACTACATTCCTATTGGCTGCAGGTATATATCCCCTACATGTATTATTACACTCGGCAATGTCCGTTAAATTGTGAAATGGGTTTTGCTAGTTCTTTATATATCTGACCTGTATCTGACATACAAACTGTCCAGGATGCAGATGTTAATGCTACGTATTTATATATTTTATTTATATTTATATATCTACATATCTGGATGTGTTCAGGTGACATTATCAGTTATATTTTAACAGCCCCCTACATTTCTAGCAGCACACTGACATTTCTGGGGAACACAATAATGAGCTACTCATGTGCCAGATTAACCTGTACATGCCGGCCATGAACCAAGAGTTGAGGACTGTATATATGCTTCACAGCTACTAGCACTCCCTTCATCCACTTTATATGGGCCTACCCAAGTGTGGGTTGACAGCGCTTAATACAACAGTACTATTTCTATAATGCAAGAGTACTACAACATATCGAAGAAAGTGACACAGACACACTCCAGGAATTATACCTTTATTAATTACATTACACACTTTTCTAGAGGCTCTCTCATTTATTTGATATATCAGTGCATGCAAAAGACTTATTCAATATGTATTATACCTTTATTAATGGGTTACAACACTCATTTTCAGGCTCTCTCACTTATTTTATATAACAGTACATGCAGAGAAGTTATTCAAGACTTATCATACCTTTATTATTGGGCTACAACACTTTTTTTCAGGCTCTCTCACTTATTTTATATAACAATACATGCAGAATAATTACTGACCTGCCAGGTGGCACAGCCTTAGCAGCCTATCTGCATAGGCTTGCTGATTTGCAACATGGACACCTGCAGCTGTGAAGTAAATGAAGTGATATTGAGACATACCTATCCATAATATAGACTACGATAGCAATTCTTACATACTTCATTCCATGGCTACCTACTCAGTAGTGGGGCATTTTCAATCCCACGGGCCACCTGTATCCACTGGTTCAGTCGGTCCTCCATGCGTCTCTTCAGGTCTGAGTAGTGGTGTCTGACCTGCTCACCAGTCCGAGGGATGCCTGTGGCACTGGTGAGATCATGAGCTAGATGGTTCCAGGCTTCCACTTTGTATTGGGTGCCCTGGAACTGGCCCTGCAGGAGTCTCTCATTATGATTATAGACGAGGAGCCAAACCATTACTTTTGACTCCTCAGTGTCCTAACATTGCGCTCAAAATCGAGAGCCCTCTCCAACACCGGCCATGCTGGCTGCAGATGGGAGTTACAATCAGTCATGGCAAGTATTCCCGCCTATGGAGCTTAAATATGTCTCATTTCCCGCACTTATTTGTGATTGGCCGGTTTTGAAAAATCTCAGCTGAAAGCACATCTGCTTAGCAATGGGTAAACTTCCATTGATATGTATGTGTGTGTGTGTTGAAAGTGCATGCATATGAAAAGCTGTCATGGCTTAGTGGTTTAATACTGTGATTATGGTGCACAGTGTCCCGGGTTCGAGGCCTGTCATTGCTTTTTATTTTACTACTGGCCAGACCGGCTAGGAGATGTGGCTGTGTTTAGCTGACTTTGCTCAACTTTGCCCAATGTTGCTCTATGTTGCTCTACGTTGCCCGATGTTGTGCTAGTTAGTGCAGTGCGCAGCTACGCGCAAACATATTTTATTTGCGCTAGTTGGCGTGATGCGCAGCTCCGTGCAAAGCCATTACGCTAGTTAAAGCAGTGCTAAGCTATGAGCAATTATACTTAAATGTGCTTAATACTGGTAAACTTTGCTCAGCAGTGCTTCACATTGCTTAAGATATGTTACTTATGCATTCATCAGTATGCATAACCATTTCACCTTCTTATATATATATATATATATATATATATATATATATATATATGTATATGAAATATTGTTCACTACTACATAGGCCATTTCAATGTTATTTACTAAAATTTAACAGATAAATGTCAGGAATTATGTTTATATACAGATTTCCTACAGAAAATAGAAAGGGGAGTGGTGGCACTCGAACCGGGAATGCCTCCTCTTTGTGCGAAGGCTCTACCACTACGCTATTGCGATTTGGCTTAATTTGCATATAAGTTTCTTATTATCCTCTTCGATGTCTAAACTGCTAACTGTAGCTAAGCAATGGGCAAACCCGCGCAAACCCGCGCAAATACGGGCAGCTATATCGGGAATAATAAAAAAAAGTAAAAGTTTTACATTTTCTAATTGCACAGGGGTTTAGAATGTGGGGGAGTGTAGTGTTGGGTATGTACACATTTGAGTGGACTCGCTCATGTCAGTTGACATTTGCCGATTGAGGGGCTTGCAGGGGCGTGGATTTTTGGACTGCTCGGCAGTCCGACATGCCCCCTGCACTTGAGCACTCTCCGTGTTAGCCTTAGAGTTGAGTCAGCGCGCCCTCATGAATATGCATGGTGCGCTGACGTCTTACTCTTAGGCTTCAGTTTCCTTGTAAGACTAATTTAGGCTTACACGGAGGATTAGTGAATCCCGGGGATTGTCTGAAAAGTAGTACTATAAGGGCTTTTAGTAACTCAGTGTGCAGGGTTAGGATTAGCATTCGAGTAAGGGGCAGACAAGACCAAGGAAAAAAATATGCACAGTAAAACTCTACTGATATGCTGCAGCAAAGCATTTAGATGTATGTTGGTTCTGACTTAAAAGTAAAGGGATATCTATTTCATTTTTGCAGTACAGTAAAATATATTTTTCTGTAACACTTGTAAGTGACAAAATATCATATCTAGTGGAATTCTTTTTTTATATTTTTGCTACTGTGCCCCCATTTCTTACTGTGTGGAGTCTATACTATTAGCAATGTAAGGAAAAATACTCATGCTACCTGTATATTCTGCTGTCATCTAAGTCACATAAACTTGCAGTTCATTTTAGCTTCTGAGCCACCATAAATACTTCTTCTTTTCATCCCACTCTTGTAAGATCCTCAGGTACTTCTTTATTCCAAGTCAGTTTCTTTAATTCTACTGGTAATGTTCTATCTATTTCTAGTTGTTTGTAGAGTATGTCGGTGGCATACTTTTTCTAATGTCCTCTAGTAAATACCTGGCTATATTAATTTTCTGTGATGCTTCCTATTATTTGTAGCATCGTCCTCAACTCTGCTCACCTACTCTAGGGAACTTTTACTATCCCACTGGCACAGAGGCTGGGTATCTATCTTTGCAGCTATTGTCTTACATTTGGGAATGGGCTATGGCTGTTGGAGGGTTGATCATGAGAAGCAGAGACAGGAGAACTCTCTGGGATGCTTTCTGTACATGGTGTCGCAAAGATAAATCTCTTGCAGTTCACATAATTTCGACAATGACTACATGTAGTTAAACCTCAATCCCTTTAAGGTGACCTAGAATGCTTTGGTGATGGGGGGAGCAGCCACAGATTTTACACATAATTGTATACCCACCCCCATTGGGAAAGAGAAGCAGCGAAGGGAAAAATATTCCTGCTCTTCCTAAATATAGCATGATTCTCCAGGGCATTTTCCATTTGTAGCTCTTGATTTAATTCCAAAGTTTGTACACAGAAGTATCTGGTTGGCTAGGGGTGAATTACTACATGCCATGAAAAACCCAGATGGTATTACCGGAACATTTAAACAGGGTATCAGCTGGTGGTGGGTGATGGGTGGAAATGCAAAAGCAGTTTAGGACACTGGCGACTGCCTTGTGAAAGCAGATGTCCATAATTAAGTCTGGGGAAATTAAATGTGGAAAAGAAAATACAACAAAAAGCTACATTTCCCCCTTCTCATTCTTAAACATCTTATAGCTAGTAGCAAAGAACTCTAAAACTCATACATCATGTAGCAACACAGAATACAAACTAGAAAGCTTTAACTATTCATCATATTTTCAAATATTTATTTTTCCTTCTAGAGATAAAGTCATGGAAACACACCTTTAAATCCATAATCATTTTATACAGATTCTTTGAAATATTTTTTGGTGGAAGCAAAGTCACCCTGATATGCCTCATATGTCATACTAGCTCTAAGAGCGATATAATGGAGTAGCAACACTGTGGTTAGAACAGTAATGGTCAGAATGGAACTCAGATGCCATTGTTTTAGTTTTTTTTTATTATATTATAGATTTTCAGTTTAAAATATCTAATCAACCCTCAAAAGTTAGAGTTATTGTTAGCCATCCATAATATACTTATGACCTGTTTTGGCATTCTGGAGTTATTACTGTTAATTTTTTTTGCACCAAAAAATATTTCAATAAGTTTAAACTGATTGAGATGGTAGGCAGGTTTTCCACAGAGGACAGTTCTTCTGGTCCCTTCCAAAAAAGGGAATGCCCATAGGAGCAGTTCCTCTGTTTCTCTCCAAAACCAAGGGAACACCCATATGGACAGTCCTCAGTAGTATATGCGCACAGATTTCTGTAATAAATAAATGCAGCTGAATTTTTTTGACTTATAAAAGTGCTCATTTGCCTCAAATAAAGATAAGAAAATGAAGAAGAACTGGCATCCATGTAATATTTCACTTTTAATTTATTTTGGTTTTTCTTTTGCCTTTGCATTGATTTATGGCTTGTTTGGTGAATTCTTTACTGAGTGCAATTTATTTAAGCATCCAGGAATTGTCTGTCAATCTCTACAGCTGGTATAAGTTTTTTTAAGGGATTCATCTTCACGTAGCAGTGACTTGTAGAGGATTCCCTCCATTGGAAGTGATCAGACTTATTTCCAGTTTTTGTTAGAGACAAACACTGATGATCCCTACTGACAAAAGAAGTTTCTTCTCCTGACTCTCTAGTAGGTTTATTGCCTCTTCTCAGTACCTTGGTCATCTACTTGACTTGTCTAGAGGATGAACATGCACTTCTAAAGGCACATTAATACTACTGGGAAAGACCTCTGTTTGTTGCTGCTATTAAACTCTTTCAAATTCAGATGCTACAAGCCCGTCAACATGTAATATATTGCTACATTTCAGTGTTATGTACTAGAAACTGTGACCCTATTCCTGAAGAAACTCCAATGGCTTCATGTAATGGCTGGCATTCTGATGCTTCTGCCTTTAGGTCTATACACATGGAGTATTGCCCATCTCTCAGCATGAGTTAAAAAATGTGCACCAACTGCCACTCATTGTGATTATCTGAGTAATGCATACTGCCTTTAAGAAGAAAGGCATGCATCCTAATGATACTGGAAAGGGTTTTCAGTAAGGGAGTCCATGCCAGATGGAATAACCTACTAGTACGCAACCAAAACAAGTTATTTACACCTGACCATAGTGAACTTTCTTTCAAAGCAGTATCACACTGACTGTTATGAGTGCCATTCTGTATGTGATAATGTTTGTTCCAGCTAGAAACTCAGGGCATGCAAATTTTGGAATCTAAAGAACATATATAGATATTATCAAGTATTAAAATTAAAATAATTCATAGGATGTCCAATTTCACTCTATTATATAATGGATGGTAGTCTGAACATTTGTCACTTGTGCCTATGGTCAAGCAACAACCTTTTTTTTCCTTATTCTTAAAGTGTTTCATTTGCCACCCTTGCTGTTTTTGCCACAATCTTATTTGCTCTCTGAATGATGCACTATGGTGCAAAGATTGCAGTCTGACCTGTGTTATTTTTGTCCTTGTGTAAATTTTAAGAACTATTCTGATCCTGATAAAAATTGATGTACTGTCTTCTTTCTATCCTATGTCACCTATGAAATTTCTGAAGTTATACATTACTGCATAGCCTTTAAAATAACAGTTTTTAATGATAGTTAACAAGCAGTGCCATAGATTGCTTTAGCTCAACTATTTATGTCACAGAATTTATAATAGCATACTTTTAGACTTTTCTACAAGTCATTCATCATTTTGCAATTCATCTCCTTTTAGTAATTAAGAAATTATTCTGGAATATCCCTTCAGTTTGTTCAAAAAATCCTTCTTTACATATAGTGATTATTTTATGTCTTGCCTTTTACTTGTCTTGTCGGTATACTGTTTTTTTTTTAATTTCTCTCTGTATATATATATATATATATATATATATATATATATACATATATCTATATATGTATATATATATATATATATATATTTATTTTGTTTGTCTTGCTAAAGCTGCTTCACCTAGCTGGATAGCAAGGCTTTGTGTGTTAATTTGCATTGTTCCGAATATACTTTCCCTTTCTAGGTTTCATTTTACTTACCTGCAATTGTTTTAGCTCAGCTTTCTCTAGTGTCAAAGCACTTTTGTGTTCTTGCTCTCCATACACATTCTTAACATGCATTTATCCCTCATATTTACAGTGCTATTGTTCAATTATACATGTGGTTTTCCCATAAGGATGTTCTTAACTGCCTGATGCATCTATCTTAGCCTTTATATTCCTGTTTCTGATGGAGACGTGAATAATCTTGAAAATTTGTCTAATTGTCCCACTTCTCTTTTGCGATCCACATCATTTTCACTTAGGTGACTTACAGTATAGGATGTTTGCACATAAGAATTCCTTTTCTAGAGTACAAATTAAATCTGTGGTGGTGGTGCTGCGGTAGCGTTGTCGCCTCACAGTAAGATGCTGACCGGTTCGACTCTCAGCTAGAGCGTTTTCTGCGTGGAGACATGCATGAATGGGCGTACCTTTGTTGAAGGTTGTGTGTCAGGGCTGGCAACTCGGCATGTAAAAATCAACTGCCAATCATTAGCAGAACAGAGTTCTGCTGTGGCTACCCCTAACTGGGAAAAGCCGAAAGACGCAACAACAAGAGTACAAATTCTTTAATACTCACTGTTAACCAGCAGGCTTCCCAGTCAGACTCTATTGATCCATTTTTTCCAATTCTGTGATGACAGTCAGAACATGTCCTCAGCCAAGGTGAGTGTTCCTCAAGTAAAACTGAGAAGTACATTTCTATTATAAAACAAATGTTGTAGAACTTCATAGTCTGTCAAGTTTCTTTGAGTTTTCATGAGCATTTAGCCATGACACAAGAAGAACAAATTACCATCATGCATTTGCATTGAATTGGAGAGTATAGTTATAGAACAAAGCACAAGCTGTACAGAATATCACAATATGAGGTTATTAGTTAGTGGTACTGATCCATTGCACTTAAATCTGCCTTTACTGTCACAAGGGCACAAGGGCAAAAGAAAGTTATTATGAAATATTCACAGATCTTTATAAAGATCTTAAATGTATTATCATATTTTTACAATCACTTGTTTTCATGTTTTTACAAGAATGGAAGAACAATAGGATTTTTCTATGTATAGTTAACCATCAACCTAACACTTTATAGCAGAGTAACCATCCCTAAATATAAACACAACCTTTCATTACCAGTCAATATATAAGGTAATGACTGGATCTCCCCTTTCTAGCTATTTGATTAGTTTAGTCATCAGATAAGCCCTAATAATTCCCTTCTGCCTTGCATGGATAACATGCTTTATCCATAAATCCGTGGTTATAAACATACAGTTGATTGTAATGTCTAGTATCTGTCTTCAAAAACATGAATAGTTGATTTGTCAAGTGCAGTCTCTGTTGCTTCCCCATTAATATCATCTTTCAAATGGTCATGGCATCACATAAAATATGTTAGAGCATCTTTCTTTAATGGTAACTATCCTTTAAACAAATGTTATATTTCCTTTGGACCACTTGCTCTAACTGGACTACTATATTTATTTTCAAGATCTTTTGTTTCCATTTCATAGTCAGGGACTTCACTTGCAGGCAGTATATTCTGTTCAGTTGTAAGCAAAATCAAATCTATTTTATGTGCTTTTGTTACTTTTAACAGACTAGACTATCCCCCAATTCTTGGCAAATAAATGATCTCCTGCTGATTAGGAACCTATATAGTATATAGTACCAAGAGATAAGGAAACCAACCCAATAGCTTCATCTCTGTAACTTCTAGCTTAAAGATGACAATATGAAGTAAATAGCTGTATGAGAATGTAAATGAACTGTAGAGAAGATTCCTACATAAATAATCGGTTTCAGTACATAAACTGCTTTATTTGAAAGCCCCTGTTATTATCTTACTTGATAAATTTGGGCTGCTTATCATTAAAATATTCTACCACATACTGCAAAAAGCAAGTGATCAAAATTTAGAAACAGATGAGAGGATTTAATCAGCTTTGATATTACACCCTTAATCAGTGGGAGATAAAATCATTAGCTAACTTAAGGACATTTTATCATCAAGAATTCCTATCTCTGTACAACTAAAACATGTCAAAGTTAAAGACAGTTAATAACAGTATTTGTTCATAATGCCATAGGTTTGCAAATGCATTCAGTCTGCCTTTTCAGCAGTAGAATAACTCTTAGTGTACCCTAACTAAGCCATGTCTTCATTCATCCCACTAACCATGAATTAGAGCAAAGAATATATTTCTTGACAAATAACGAGTATG